>NW_007090910.1:104725-125235 GCF_000164805.1 Carlito syrichta
CCCAGCAGATTGAGGCTGCAGTGGCTGGAGCGGCCACTGCACTCCAGTCTGGGTGACAGAGTGAGACTCCACTCAAAAAAAAAAAAAAAAGAAAAGAAAAGAAAAATCACAAGCATGAATGTAAGGTAAGTTCCCAAATGTATGTGATGCTGATGACCTAGGGTCTGTACTTTGAGATTCACTGGTCTAGGGTAATCAGTGCTATTGACTGATGTATTTTCCTTCTGGACTAGTGCAGGTTTGTTTTAGTGTTTTATTTTTGGATTTTTGCTTTTTTTTTTTTGACAAGTAATAGGTTGTTCTCTTCCTAAATTGCTCTAGAGTGGCCAAGAAAGAGCAAATATAAGTAGCCCAACAAGGAAATTGCTGCTTATTTTCTCATATACAGAGGAGGTAATGATGAGTGTTTTTCTTACTATAACAAAGGAAATTCTGTGTTTATGTGGACCAGCTGCAGAAGCCAGACTGCCTGGGTATAGCCCGATTGCATAGTTTTACTAGCAAAGTGAAGGAAATAGGACTATCTCCTTTGTAGAGGAAGAACTAAAGACGATCTACCTGAGTAATTTTGTGGGTGGCTAGGACTTTAAAAGGCAGATGAGCTTCTAAGATAGAATTTTCCCATAGGAGGTCAGATGAGTTTCTACAACAGACTCTTGCCACCTGGGCCAAAGGGAATCTTCTGGCATATAAGTGTCCCTCTAGATAATACTGGTCTGGTTAGCTAGTCTTCATCCTTTTTCATTTGTAAAATCTTGCAGGATTTTCAAACCTCAGGTATACAAGAACCATCTCTGTTTCTCAGGGAGAGTGGTGAGAAAGATTTTCCCTCTTATAATAATTGGGTCAACACAGCAAGGAAATTAGGGACAATAACAGAGTTTATGTATTTTTATGTTACCATTTTCCCGGACTCCCACTGGACTATTAAATTTTAATATTCTATTTTGATAAGAGCCTGCATACTCTCTCAAATACAAAATTAAATTGGCCCCATATTTTTCTACTACACTCTGAGATCTTTGATGTTATGAAACATGTCATAACATCGTAGAGTTCTAAGTGTTGTACAGATATGGTAGCCATGAATGTGTCTCACTTTGATCTTCCATGGTGGGGAGCATAGTTGACTGATAGCGAGAACCCTGCTTCTCTGGATCTGCTACCATATTCATCCCGAGACTGTACATTCTATAGATTGCTTTCAGCCAATGACTGGACACGGCAGGAGTACAAGAACTCTGCTTACAAGGACTCTTCTAGTGGCCAGCTTTGGCTATAGGACTTTTTATTAACTTGGCCTGAACTCTCTTTGAACTATGTTGCAGTCTGAGATTCTTCTTAGCCAGTTCTTTCTTTCTCCATCCTTTTTCATATATTGTACTTTGTGGTCTTAAGGCTCTGCCTACTTTTTCTCCCTTAGTCTTTAGCAGGCGTTTCTCCCAATAAAGCTTTTGCATGTTCAATCTTGTCATGGCACTTGCTTTTAAGAATACTTGAATTAACATGGGATGTACTGAGAGTGGAAGGGTCTATACAAGCAGGTAGTCAGAAGGAGTTTTGGAAATGGTTCAGTCACTACCCTACAGGCAAAGAGGATGCCATCATGGGTGTTATGTGGGACACAGATATTCCCTGGCACAAGGTGGCTACCCAACTGAAGATTTCACCATTGATGAAACTGGAAAAATGTGCCAGTGAAGGGAATTGTCTTGTAGGTGCAGTGATTCAGGCATTTTCAATATATGGGGAAAACATTTTCTACGACTGTTATAATAGTAGAATAGAATACAATAGTTAACTAATTATTGTTAGAATAGAATACAATAGTTAGCTAATTATTGTCAAATTATATTGACACCCTTTAGAAGGATAATGAGAAACAGGTCAGTTAAGGGAGAAGTATGAGATCCAGAGGGTCTCTTTGGTAGTCTTCAAAGAGGCCCTTGTCTCTGCAGTATAAGAGTGGATTCAAAGGAGAGGCAAACTTGAATTTGTTAGAAAGGCACAAGTTCAGAAATGTTTAAATGCCTAAGATCTATTATACTAAGGTCAGAGACCTTGTTAAAAAACCTAAGATCCTAAATATGGGATGGGGTCATTTACATGTGTGTCACTGAGTTTTGGACTCTGCAGATCCCTCTGGACCTTCAGAGTTTTGGGAATATCCCACCAATCTCTAGTAAGAGCTAGCACTACCTTGGTGCTGGAATATATTGCAAAGGATGCTTCCCTCTTTGAGAAGCTACTTTTATCTCTTGTCCAGCCACTAGGTTATAACAAGATTTAAATCCAAGCACACTAAGATTTGATAAGCTAAAAAAAGAAGAAAGAGATCATGTACCAAAGGAGCTTCAACAATTAATTAGTCTGTCTGCCAAGAGCCAGAAGACTAGATTTTGATGGTGATTGATTAGGCTTACTGGAAAGTAAGACTGGATATACAAGAATTAATTGATTTGGGTATACTTTCTTAAGCTGTAGTGTTTTATTACCTAGGCAATCATACCAGAGTAATGGGGGCAAATACTGCTAGGGTAGCTTTTAGAAGACTGGAGGAAGTGATAGGTCATGCTGAGTGAAATGCCTGAGTGTCCTGACACATAGTAAAGGAAGAATAACAAGACTGAAGAAAATGAGTTTGTTGAACAGGACATAACATCTGAGGCCAGAGGACCCTCCAGAGGATTATGTTTCACAAGAGTTCACATAGGACACATACTCCAAGGCCATCAGGAATACACCGATGGGAGGAGTACCAGTATCACTAAGAAGTTTTGTGACGGATCCCCTCTGTAGCCATGGATGATGATAGGAGAAGTAGTCATGGAACTGGGCTCAATATTATTTGTAGTAATGGGACTTTGACATAATAGAAGTCAGGCAGTAGTGTTTAACCATGAGGAACCAGAAGGCCATAATTATTCTAATCATAAGCGAGGTCCGAGGGCCATCCAAGGAGCTTGATTTTCAGGGAGTTATGGAGATGTCTAATGGAGCATGATATTTCTATCAACAAACTAGATAGAGAAACAATAAGAGCACTGCTTAACATCCACAACTAGAAAAAGGCAAGAATAAAGGATGGCTACTTTCTTCCAAAAGTCATCATCCTTGCTGAGTCATTTTCAGATCTAGAATTCCTTGATTGAAGAGATGGCCATGTCTGTTAGACAGAGGATCCTGTAGCAGATACATTCTGTAATGATTCTCTCAGTTCTTTTCCAAAGGGACATATGAGTATGTATTTGGGTGACTATATACTGAGGAAAGGGGAATAACCAGATAGTTCAAGGGATATCGAGCACAAGATCAGAGTTGAGATTGATATCCATCCTCACAGACATACTCAGAAATATGCTTTGCTAGTTCTTTATGTATTCCATAACACAGTCCAGTTGGTGCCTAAAATTAGTCATCACACCATCCAATGACAGATACTAGTCCTAGTCCATTTCTTAGAATTATGCTGCAATCTGAGATTCTTACCCAATCCTCCTAATTTTACAGATGTCAGATCTGCATCACAATCTAAAGGTATTCTTCTACCTATTTCATATTCTTCCTGTTTATTCTTCACATTTCCCTCAATATATCTCTTTCACGTCTAATCTAATCTTGCTGTTCACTTCTCAAACTACCATAATCAAAGAGATCCTCAGTAAATGTTCATGAATATGTGCTCAACATTGACATTATAGAATACCTATAATACTTTCTGCTATTCTGAGTCCATGATGGAACTGTAAAGTCTTCCAAACATTTTTAGGATTCAATGTTCTTTTTCATTTGGGCATGTGGTAGGTCATATCTTGGTTGTCATTTCATCCTGGTGTTTTGGAAAGAGCACAACTTTATACTGAAATAGATATGAATTAGTACTGGCTCTAACATTTATATTCTGTGAATTGACAGTGTGATCTTGGGCATTCCTTCTGGCTTTAGCTGCAAGATGCAAATCATACTTATTATATAGGATTGCAACATGGATTACATGAAATATGCACATACTGTGTTTTGTTGGAGTCTGTAGCAAGCAAATTCTTAATAAATGGTAGTTCTGTTTTCAGTAATTATAACACATCACTATCAGCTGGATAGTCTTTTCTGTTGTCCTCCAGATGAACACATGGAGCAGGGAAAGATGTTTGAATTCCCTGACTTTGCAAAGTTCTATTCTCTCCTAACATTCTTATCCTTGCTGTTTATTCTCTGGAGTTGTTTCATATAAACTCCTCTACATGACCCTTGGATTCTACTTCAGTGATAATGGAATTGTACATTATCCCAGCCAAGCAGACTTTTCAAATAGTGTAATTGGGCCACTGTGAATAACTCATTTTGAGATTCTACTCATCTTACAGTAGTCTTCAGACAACAGAAGAGAAGACATAGATTCTTCTTCTTCTGAAAGCTCAACTCTTCAGACTCATGTTCATAATGGACCATTATCTTCCTAAGTCTTTTGCTAAGATATGATTTGTGCTCTTTGAGGTTCAGTGATAGAGATCTAATGCCTGAACATGTTCAGAAAATTTCAGCAGTCTTCTATGGGAGCCTCTCCAGGCCTTCTACAATGTGCTTCTTCAATAATCCAACAAGGGGCTGAACATCTGCTAACAGTTGCTTTACTTTCAGAACTTGCTAAGAGGACCTATGCATTAGTTTTAATAGTCAAGGAAAGAGGAGCAGAAACATGAAGGGATTCCTTTCTTTTCTGAAATAGATAGATGGCATTATTACAGTTTACCAGTGAAACAGAAATTTCACAGCTAGTATATCTCTAGAGTCAGGATTAGTACCCAGGTTTTTCTGGCTTCCCTACACAACAGAAGTTTATGATCACTTAAGCTAAGATATACATAAGAAAGTACTAGGGAAAATAGAAAATATTTTTAAAGAAAATGTCCAATTATGTGGCTTAGATGATGAAGGTCATAGCAGTTTAGGGAAGGAAGATTAACAATTTGTGAAGTAGAAAGCAGCAATATTTGGTGTCACATATTACTGACACTGGTCCTAATAGGTTGAACCTTACAGGAAAAAGATTTTTACCTGGGAAAATTTGTCAGCCTCTCCATCTCTGTGAACACAGGAGATTGGATCACAGTGCCAAGGTCATTGTGGAGTTTCCTTATGTGGGTTATAAACTAATAAGGGGGAAAAAATCTCATCTCTGCTATGGCATGACTGAAGGCAAGGATTTTAGTTAAGATTGGGTTTGCAGAAAGCCAAAATTATAGTTGCTTAACAAATGTAAGAATTTCTTTTTCTCTCACATAAAAAAGATCTGGATGTGTGCAGTTCAAGCTTCTCTAGTCACTTCATTAAGTAATCAGAGACCTGGGCTCCTGTGTTTCTGTTCCATCATCTGTAACTATTGGCTCTATCCTCAAGGGTCATTTCACCATTTAAAGGTGGATGTAGCAGCAGGAAGGAGAAAGGAGAAAGTGAAGGGTACACCTTCCAACTAAGTCAATTGCATTTAAAGACATTTTACCTAGAAATTTTACCAAGTGACTTCCTCTTACATTAGATGACTACCATTATCTGGAAAATAGAGTTTTTTATATTTTAGCTGGGCATAATGTTACCCCCAAATCAATGTGTTATTTTAAGAACATAAATTTTGGTTTCACACAAACTTGAATTTTGTCTCATGAAGTTTACATTCTAGTGGGGAGAGAAGACAGTGTACAAATAAAAAACGCTATGAAGAAAAAAGTATCTTGGATGAGGACTAGGGAGTATAATGATGGAGGTTACAATTTTTAAATAATGTATCCAGGGAAGATCTTATGAGATGAGGTCGAAGAGGAAATGGGGTCAAGATTGTGTTGGACCAATGTAAGAGCTTATAATGAGAGAGAAGGAAGAATATTGGAGGGTTATTCTCCTTATATGTAGGTGAGAAAATGTAGCATGAATGAGTACCGTCTGATTTACACAAATTGGCCTCTATATAGAAAATGGACAATAAAAGAGGAAATGAAACAGAGAAATCAGTTAGGAAGCAATTGCAATAATCCTGATGAAAGATTATGGTAATGTGGACTGGGTTACTAGCAGTGGAGATGGTGATCACAGTTATTATATTCTGGGAATATTTGGAAATATAACCAATATGTTTGCTGATTGGATTTGGTGTGAGAGAATGAAAAGTCAAGAATGACATCAAAGTTTGTTTTTTTTTTAAATCTGAACTTTTTTAGCATGACATTGCTACCAATGAGATGGATGATTCTCTGGAAGAAGCAGTTTTGAAATAAAAGATAAAGAGAGTAGATTTTGAATATATTTAGTTTGAAATACTTCTTAGACATGCAGGTAAATATGTTGACTAGGCAACTGGATAAATAAATCTGTTGTTAAAGGAAAGGTCTGAGTTTAGTTATAAATTTGGATGCAATCGATGTATATATATGGTAGTCAAAGTTATGTGACTGATTGAGGAGATACCAGGGGAATGAGCAAATTTTCAGAAGAGAAAAAGTTCGAGGACTGAGCTTTTAGGGAAAAAAAAAATCAAGGAGAAATCAAGGAGATTGAGATAACCCTATGAAAGATCTTTTGAGAAGGAGTAGCCAACAAAGCCAGAGGAATACCAGAACAATATGGTATACTCAAATCAAGTAAAGAAAGTGTTTTAAGGATGACAGAGTGATCTAATGTGCCAAATGCTACTGTTAGGTCAAGTAAATTGAGGAGTGAGGATTGATGATAGGTTTAGAAATGTGAAGGATATTTGGAATCTTGGCAAAAGCAGTTTCAGTAGAATGGTGGGGTCCAAAATCAGACTTGATTAAGTTTAAAAGAACTGATATAAAGGCTAAGTGATATAATTAATATGAAGCATATGGCTCAATGCCTGGCACATAGTACTACTTTATATATATTCCATCCTCTCATCTAGATAGAGCAAGATCAAAGATAGTGAAGTAGGATATCAAAGGGTATGTAAAGAAACAAGTAACAGTTTAATTTTGGAGAGAGAATAGACTATGTAAATGTGGAAAAGACTATTGTCAGTACATTTTGTGCCCAGCTAAAAAGTGGCGACTTTTCTAGGTAAGGGAGAGCCTTTGAAAATTGAAGATCAGGGCAGGTGTGGTGACTCACGCCTATAGTCCCAGCACTTTGAGAGGTTGAGACAAGAGGATTGCCTGAGCCTGCGGGTTTCAGATCAGCTTGGGCAACATGGTGAGATCTCATCTCTACAATAAATAAAAAAATTAGCTGGATGTGGTGGTGCACGCTTGTAGTTCCAGCTACTTAGAAGACTGAGGTGGAAGGATCGCCTGAGTGCAGCAGGTCGAGGCTGCAGTGGCCGTGAGTGTGCCACTGCACTCCAGCTTGGGCAACAGAGTGAGACTCTGACTCAAAAAAAAAAAAAAAAAGAAAATTTAAGACCAGGAAAAAGCCATGATAAAAACTGCTTACATCCTCCATAATACTTTGTACATAGGCAGTACTAAAAGCAATTTATTGATTTAAATGATTTGGGACTAAATAATTTACAAAAGGATCTTGATTAATCCAGAGAGAGCCCAAATGATCTAAGTGCCCTTTCCTTTCAAATTGTGCTGATACTCAGTGTTCATTCTGCTATGCCTGACTCTTTCATCCATTTTTTCCCCTCTGTTATATTTGCCTTGGTGCTTTAAAAAATTCAACATAAATCTATGCATGAGAAGATTATTTGGTAGATTTCTCAACATCAGACCATAACTACAAACCATCAGGGCATATCTGGCAGTTGTCTCATCTTTTCATGTCTCTGTATAATCCTTTAAAATCAGATACTGTACCATCCAATAATTCAGAACATTTTATGTGGTTTACAAGTTAAGACCATTTCTGCAACCTGTTGGAAAATTTGAATCTGTGAGTTTAAGAGATTTGCCTAGAGCTCTTTAAACCTATTTTGTCCCTTGCATATTTGTTTATCCTGAAGTATAGTCTGTATTTGAACTGGGTTTTCTGTCCCAGCATATAGGCAAGTTCCATGACGTTATCATCAGTTTGTCAAGAGATTTATACTGCCTCCTTTGCCCTCTCCTTTGAAAGATAAAGGTACAGCCAAACCTTTCTGTAGGTTTATCATCAGAGTAAGATCTTCAAGGGAAGCACCATCATGTAATGAGAAGAACTATATATTGAGGCATGAGACCTGGACTCTAACCCCAGCTGTGCCGCTGAGCCACTGATGCATTGGGTGGCTTTTTCCAAGGCACTTAATTCTTCTAGGTCTCAATTTTCTTATATAAAAACAAAGGAGTATGATTAAATGATGTAATTTATTCATTTCTTTTACAAATATGTTTTGAGTGCCTATTTGTACTAGATCCTTTTAGGAGGGCTATTATGAATAAGATGTACTTTCTGCACTTAGGGTACCTCTAGTAGAGGTGGGAATAGGAAACACACACACACACACACACACACACACACACACACACACACACAGAGAGAGAGAGAGAGAGAGAGAGAGAGAGAGAGAGAGAGAGAGAGAGAGAGATGCAAATCAAAGAGGTATGCAAATACAGGAATATAGTGTAGTACAGGTGAATAGTGACAGATGAACTGGGATGACCGGGAAATACTTCCAAGAGGAAATAACTAAGCTTAAATGGAATCTTTAAAAATGAGTTGGATTGTAACTCTTTTTATATACTTTTGGTGGGAGTAAAGTGCAACTACTTTTGGAAAAATACTGTAAAAGTACTACTAGAGGAAACATACATATGCCTTTTGCTCTTGTACATAGTGCCAGTTTTTCAGTTTCAGAAATGTGTACAAAGCATTCTCCCCCCAAAATGCAAAATATTTCAGTAGTGCTATTTTTCATAGTCAAACATTGGAAATTATTCAAATGAATATAAATCATAGAATTGATAAATGCAGTTATAGTCATATCATAGAATAGCATATAGCATTGAGAATGAATGAACTATAACTGCATGTAACAACGTGAAAGAACCACACAATATTAATATTGAGACATAGGGGCTAGACAAAGGGTATATATTATATGATCCCATTCATGTAAAGGTCAAAACAGCTTCAAGTAATCTATAGTATTAACAGTCAAAATAGTGGTTAGTGTCTGAGGTGGGTAGTATAGCAGGTGGGTAGTATCTGAGAAGAGTCTTCTGGAGCTCTGGTTGTGTTCTGTTTCTTGATATGAGGGCTAATACACAGATGTGCTGGTTTCTAAAAAAAAGTTATCGAGTTATGCATTTGTAATTTGTGCACTTTTCTGTATGTGTGATATATTTTAATACAAATCTTACCAAAATGTGTGGCAGTTTGTCAAGATCATAGCAAAGGAATGTGTTCGAATAGAAAAAAAAAAAGAGTATGAACAAAGGAGCAGGCTTTAAAAACATGACAATATTATTCTCACTTCCTAATCATTCTATTTTTTTCATTCATAACAAAAATTGTTGATGCCTTCTATATGTTATTTTATTTGAGTAGTAGGTAGGTATTGTGAAAGTAATAATAAAAATAAACTTCAGTTCTGTTTTTATCCAATTAAGTAATTTACTTAAAGAACAATGGTAACAACAGCTTTGAGATTTGAGATTCCTGCAGTGACTGTGTTTTTAATATTTTTGTCTCACCATTACCCTGAATAGAGCCTTTCAAACAAGAATATACTAAGTGGTAGAAGAATGTATTAGATTACCATCTGTAATATGCACACATTAAGGATACAAAGACACATAAGATATGCAAGATTTCCAAAGTTTGGAAGATTGAAGTAAGTTTGTCAGCCCATAAAGATCTCATTTTGCGCAGCACTTTGACTTTATAAGATTTCTTACTTTCTCAGAATCATAATTTTTCCCTGTACTAGTAATGAACAATTCTTTATAGCTATATTGAACATTAATTGATAAAATCATTATTATATTCAATAATATATTGTATCTTTAAAAATATGTTTGAAGAATTAAGACAAAAGTAAGGTAAAATTCTAGGCTTTAGAGGTGAATCATGCCTTTCTTCCTACTTCAAGTCTCACATTTACTCCTTATTCAAATTCATTGACCTCAGTATATTCAGATCCATAAGCATAGTGTTTGATAATAGCTAGAGTCTACCTCAACAATATGGTTGATACCTAAAAATCCACTGTGCCATTCACTATGTTCTGAATATTTTCCATTTGTTCCTCTAGATTCACTCTCCACTTCTTTTTCCACTCTGCCTTAGTGCTCCAGGAGGTTAACTAACCGTTATGGACTAATCAGTAGATTCCCTTATACTCTGGCTTCTAGTTGAGTGCCAATTAGGGGCCTAGGAAGCAATCACAAAGTTGGAAAATAATGAGTTTGAGATTTTTATTTTTCCTCTCTTAAAGCCACATTTACATTCTCCAGGTTTTGGTAGCTACTATACCCCCTCTGTCTTCATGCTTAGAGAAACGGTGAGCCTCAACTTCATGGGAGAAAGATAACACTTTCTACTGTTGATAGAGCTAGAGTACTTCATTATTGCTGGTTGGTTTTCCAACTCTGTTCACATCCTTGTAAATTGTTATTTTTATTAAACTCTCCTTGTTTATCTTGTTTGAGTGTGCCATCTGTTTCTAGCCAGACCCTGAATTATGTGCTAGATTAGATTTTGGTATTGTGTCTTAGTCCATTCCTACTGCTATAACAAAATACCTCAGACTGGGTAATTTATAAACAACAAATTTATTGCTCACAGTTCTGGAGAATAGGAAGTCCAGGTTCAAGATGCCAACAGGTTTGGCATCTGGTGAAGGCCCTTTCCTCATAGATAATGTCTTGTCACATGGGGGAAAGGAGAAGGGCTCTCTCATGCCTCCTTTATAAGGGCATTAATCCCATTCACAAGCTGGGCAAATTTCTTCACTTTTTTTTTTTTTTTTTAGTTGGAGTCTCACTGTGTCACCCAGACTGGAGTGCAGTGGCTGCTCCCGGCCACCACAGCCTCGACCTACTGGGCTCCGGCGATCCTTCCGCCTCAGCCTTCCAAGTAGCTGGAATTATAGGCATGCACTAACATGCCCGGCTGATTTTTTGATTTATTGTAGAGATGAGGTCTCACTGCCCAGGCAGGTCTCGAACCCGCAGGCTCAGGTAATCCACTCACCTCGGCATCCCAAAGGGGTGGGATTACAGGCTGAGCCACCGAGCCCGGCTTCTTCATATTTTTTAACTTGAGTTTCCTTCTCTGTGAAATAGGGGAAATAACATCCCCACACAAAGTTGTTATGGCTATTAAATAGGATTATGTCTTTGAAAGTTCCTGGTACTAAATAGGATCTCAGTAAATGCTCGTGTCTTGTTTTTCTTTTTTCTCCGTCTCTAATTTTATATTATTTTTTTTTTTTCTTTTCTATTGCTTGTATTTGTTTGTATGTTGCTTTGAATCTGTTTTCTGGTTGTTTCACTCTAAATGCCTTGTCTTTCCAAATCTACTTTGAATTTCATAGGGCAATGGGTCATAGAAAATTACTAAAAATAACAGAAAAATTTGCAGTTTTGGAATTTATTAAAAATATTTTAGTATTATATTTAATCCTCACAGCTATGCAAAGAAAGAATAAATTATTTCTCTTATTTCACAGATGAGGTAACTGAGCCTCAGAGAAATTAAATTACTTGTCTAAGGCAATAGGACTGAATAGTGGCAAGATATGACTCAATCTTAAATCCTCAGATTTTAAATCCCCTTCCTTTTCTGTTGTACTATAATGGCCTTGTTTTACTTCTTGAGTACCTTATACTTTGATTTACATTTACTGAATTTATATTATTTTAAGAGATTAATAAGCCATCTCTCTTTTTTCTTCTTCAGCTTGCTTTTTAATGAGGCTAATATTTTTCTTCTTTTCTAATCTCTCTCTTTTGTGTGTGATTTTTATCCATTTTCATTGAATGCTTGTCTCCAGAGACCATAATGATAAAAGCTTAATAACTGTAACTGAGAAACACAGAAAGGAAGCTAACATATGTCTTTCTGAAACTGGTCTTGACTTCTGGTAGTTGAAAGTAATCTTCGTTCTCTCTTCAGTTCTGTGCTTGGCTCTTGTCCTGGCATGTTGAGCCCTGTAGTTACATGCAGACCTTTTTTGACATTAGGCAACATAGAAACACTTAATGAAAGACAGTGTAATATGGCAGAAATGACAACAGCATCAATGCTAGCCAGCCAGGTCTAGGTTCAAATCCTGGGTCTGCCATTTACTAACTTTGTCCCCTGGGGCAAATTAAAATTCAGATTCAGGACACCTATCTATCCCCATACACAAAAATTAACTCTAAATGGATCAGAGACCTAAATGTAAAACCTCAAACCATAAGAACCTTAGAAAATGAAGGACATACCCTCATGGAAATTGGAACTGGCATCCAATTCCTGAACAAAACCCAAAACCCACAGGCCATAAGAGATAAGATAGACAAGTGGGACCTCATTAAACTGACAAGCTTCTGCAAAGCCAAAGAAACCATCAAGAGAGCAGGGAGACAGCCTACAGACTGGGAAAAAGTATTTGCCAACTCCAGGTCTGACAAAGGCTTAACATCTTGGATCTACAAGGAACTCAAATGTGCTGAAAAGAAAAAAACAAACAACCCCATTATAAAATGGGCAAAAGATATGAACAGACACTTCTCAAAGGAAGACATCCGAGCAGCCAACAGACACATGAAAAAATGTTCAACCTCACTAATCATCAGGGAGATGCAAATCAAAACCACACTGAGATACCACCTACTCCAGTCAGAATGGCAATTATCAATAACTCAAAAAATAACAGCTGCTGGAGAGGGTGTGGCGAAAAGGGAACACTTCTACACTGTTGGTAGGAGTGCAAACTAGTACAACCTTTGTGGAAAGCAGTATGGTGATTCCTAAAAGCTCTAAATATTGACCTCCCACATGACCCCGCAATCCCCCTACTGGGAATATACCCTGAAGAGCTCAAATCACTCTATAAAAAAGATACCTGCACACGTAAGTTTATCACAGCGTTGTTCACAATAGCAAGAACCTGGAAGCAACCATGCTGTCCTTCAAAAGAGGACTGGATTAAATAAATGTGGTACATATACACGATTGTTGGGAGCCGGCCATGGAGGCCCACTGAGCGTTAGGGATCAGGAAGGGCCATTGACCCTGAGACCACTAGGATGCGTTCGGGAGCTATTGACCCCGTTTCCTCCCCCTTTCTACTCAACACTAACCAGATTAAGCTCCTGTGAGCTCAAAACATAAAAACTCTGAGATTGGGATGAACACAAGCTAACTTTAGAAGCTCATTGCTCCCATTCTTCCACAAACTTCAGTTTTGGCTTTCAAACAACTTATAATTCAAACTCGTGTCACATCTAAGAGTCTTAGTATTGGTCACAGCCTTCTGGGTAATGATCTTAGGATTTATTGAAGGTGTAAATTATAGAATATAGTTTTAGAAGACAGCCATTTTGTTGAAAGAATGTGACTAGGTTACTTGCAGGTAGCCCACTGTGAACTTTGGACTGGGCCACATTCCAAACATTCTAGGATGGGCCACTTTCATTTGTAAAGTAAATACTTAAGCTTCTAACTTGGCATAAATCAATCAGCTTAGGATGAAAAAGGTTTATAGAATATGTCAGTCACAGATTAGGTTATCCTTTGTTATGGGATTTTAAGATTATCATATGAAAAGGGTTTCAAGGCAATCATTGATTAAGTTTTCATGGATTAAGGTTTCTGGTGGGTGGGGGACGCCCCTCCCACATCTGACTTTGTGTATAAAAGACCTGTTGTAATTCCCAATAACACACATTGCTTCTTCACTAGACTGGAGTCCAGTCTCTTTCTCTCTCTCTCTCTCTCTCTCTCTCTCTCTCTCTCTCTCTCTCTCTCTCTTTCTTCTTCCCCCCAATCGCCGATGCCATCTCCACCTTTGGGGTACCCTGAACCCGGCTGGAGCTGGTCTCCGGCACATGATGGAATACTACGCAGCCATAAAAAAGAACAAAATCATGAATTTTGCAGCAACCTGGATGGAACTAGAGTCTATAATACTGAGTGACCACTCACAGAAACAAAGATCTGAGTATCACATATTCTCACTCATATAACGGACCTTGAACATCCAATGTAACACTATAAGAAAATGACTGACAGTGGTGGGAAACTATGGTGGGGGAGGGGAAGGGAGATGGGATTAACAGTAGTAAATATCTGTCTGGGGATGAGGAGACACCTCTTATCAACAAGGGTGCCTGAATGAAGCTTATTTGTATACCTAACCCTTAACTGTACTCCACAATACCATAATAAAAAATATTGATTAAAAAATAAATAAATAAAAGTGGGCAAAAGAAAGATATACGGGCAGCCAATAGACACATGAAAGGATGCTCAGCCTCACTCATCATCAGAGAAATGCAAATCAAAACCACGTTGAGATACTACTTAACCCCTGTAAAAATGGCCATCATTAATAAAACAAACAACAACAGATTCTGGTGAGGATGTGGAGAAAAAAGAAACACTTCTACACTGCCGGTGGGAATGCGGACTAGTACAACCTCTTTGGAAAACAATGTGGAGATTTCTTAAAGAACTAGAAATTGACCTTCCATATGACCCAGAAATCCCCCTATTGGGATATATCTGGAGAAACTAAAATCTTTCTACAAAAAAATACCTGCACATGTATGTTTGTTGCAGCTCTATTCACAATAGCAAAAACATGGAACCAACCATGTTGCCCATCGAACCTGAACTGAATTAATAAAATGTGGTACATATACACAATGAAATAATTATACATCCATAAAAACCAAATATATGGATTTTGCAGCAAATTGGATGGATTTGGAGTCAATCATACTCTGTGATTTATCACAGAAACAAAGAACTGAGTTCCATATGTTCTCACTCATAAGGTGAACTTGAACAATTATAATGCTATAAGAAAGCGATTGGCAGTAGTGGGAAACTGTCAGGGGAGGGGGTGGGACTGGCAGTTGAGGGAAACTGCTGGAGAGGGAGGGGCATACCTCATCAACAAGTGTACCTGCATGATCAATGTTTGTATACCTAACCCTGAATTGTACCCCACATCTTTATAATAAATAAATAAATAAAAATTAAAAAATTAAAAAATAATAAAATTCAGATTCCTCATTATTAACATGGTTTTGGTAAGAGTGGTGGAGGTGGGGTAGGGGCAGTGAGAACACCTACCTTGCAGAGTTCTTGTGATAATTAGATATGATTATGTATATAAAGAACATATTACATTATACATTATCAATAAATAGTCATTTCATTGTCATTACTATTATTATTATCATTAGAAAACACACAAAAGAATCTTATTTTTTGAGTTCTTGTTGAGGCCACTAGATGCATTTAATGATGAACAAGACAGTTATTGGATTTGGAGTTTGGCTAGGCCATTGCCAAACACATGTCAAAAGGCACAGCATCTTAGAGGTGCCCAGTGTGAGAAATCTCTTTTTTTCTTTCTGCCTGGCTCCCTGTTTGATCCACAATGCCTTCTGCTTTGGTGCTACAGACTATTTTAAGGGTTAAGTCTCTCAGAATTCTGCAGCAGGATGAGGCCTGAATGGGACTGGTAATAAATTTCATCTTTCTCCACTGGAGTTTGAGATCTACCCAACAACCTCTCTAGACTCTCTAGACCCTCTTTACAAAGAGCACTGCCTGCTAAAAGACTTGTCATGGATGAGGAATTTCTGGTGCCAATGACTTTCTAGCTCATTTCTTAAATAGAAGTAAAACAAAAAAATCAAAATGGGATGGGAAAATATATACTTACGGAATAATTATTTTTTAAATTCTGTATTTAAGAAATATGGCAGTACATTAGCATAGATAATGCCCTCCCAAGTTCCAAGCTCAAGATCCTTATTGTTGTTGACTTTCCCCTTTTTTTCTCTACCTAGTGAATTCCTACTATTGTTTTAAGAACCTACTCCAATATTTCTTTCTTTTTAAAAATTAAGTTTTATTTTATTATAGAGATGTGGGTTCTAGTGAAGATTAACTACATTAGTAGACTGCATACAGGTGAAGTCTGGTCTTCTAACTAGCCCTCACTTCCCCTGGTATAGGACCAGGTATGCTTTGTGTTGTTATGTGCCCCCCCCCCTTTCCTAGTAATGCCCAGTGACGATTCCTCCTTTGTGCTATTGTGACTAATGTTCAGGGCCCACTTAAGAGTGAGAACATGCAGTATTCAGTTCTATGATAGATCATTTTAATATGATGGTCTCCAGCTCCATCTAATTTACTCTATTATTTTGTTGTTTATGGTTGTGTAATACTCCATTGTGTATATGTACCACATTTTCTTTATCCAGTCTACTTCTGATGGGCAGTCCCCTCCAATTATTTCTTTTGAAGCTTTCTCATTAGACTGTGAACCCCTGGAGAAGCAGGGCTATTTTTCTTATCTTTATATCTGCCCCCAAAACACTAAACCTGGCAAATAAGTCATTTGGAAAATAAATAAGTCTACCCCAAATATTTTCAAAATGTTTGAAGGTAGTCAGTCTTACTTCTCTCCCATGTAATTAACCACATTGTCTACTGGTTCCCTTAAAGACTGTTCTGGAGATCACTGGTTAGATTTAGTTTTTGTTCAAGACACAAAATAGCAATAAAAAATTATGCTAAATTCTCAAAGTGTCAAGGGAGTCTGTAAAGCTATAGAGGAGAGAAATCTCTTGAGCTGGAGAAATCAAACTAAATGGGATCTGTCTGTGAACAAACTTGATACAGCACCTGGCCCTTCTGTAACTTTAGAGATGAGTGAGACCCAGATGAGCTTGACCTTAAAGAGATTATTACCTTGCTGTAGACTAAAGGCGCACTGAAAAGTTGGGTGTATTTAAGGGAGAGTGTAATGAAGGATTGAAAGAGATACGGTATACTTGTTTAAGAGGGAGTGATTACCAGAGCCAGAAAGGCCAGAAAATGTCCCCTAGAAGAGGCAAGGTTCTGACAAAGCCCTAGGATCTTCAGGCAACCAAGGGCAGAAAACTCCAGGTGAAAAGAAAGATGCCTGCAAAGGAATGTTGATGAATATGCAAGGCTCATTTTGAGGACTATGTGTTGGCCTAACTATATGGAACAAATGAATCATTTAAGAAAGCAGTAGAAATTAGAAAATACACTAAAAGCCCAAACTTCATCAATATGTAGTATATCCATGTAACAAAACTGCATTTATACTTCCTGAATCTATAAAACTAAATTTAAAAAAATTTAAAGAAAATACAAATATAAAGGAAGACTGAGGCTTGAATTCAGGCTAAATAGTTTTGTGTTTATTCTAAATAGCAGCCATTGGGAGATAAAGCAGTAGTTTAGCAAAGTAAAGCTGGTTCCTTGGTGTCAGATTGTTTGGGAGAAGGTGCGGCAGCCAGACAGCAGGAACATTGCGATTCTTCAGCCTCTTTCAGGGGTATGATGGCTCATAAGGGTGTGGGAATGCTGGTATATTAGGGAAAGTTTGTAATAATCTTAACCTTTTATTTGTAAAAATACCATAGAGAGAATGCAATTTAAACTCAATGTTGTAGTATATATATATAGATCAGACAGAAATTTTGTGCGTAGTTGGTGGGAAACAGATGAGAGTAAGTAAGAGAGAGTAAAATGGATCGGAAATGCCAGAGGTGATAGTCCAGGCCTACACAAAGTCTTGCCTCCTGTGATGCTGTGAATGTAATAGATTGACTAGATACAGTTAAATTTTAAATGAAGGGATGTAGAAAGGAAATAAAGAGCTTTGAGGCAAGCAAGTTTTGGGAGTCTTTGGATTCAGAAATACCTGGGCCAGAATCCTGATTCATGTTCTTACTTTCTATATGAGCTTGGACATGTCACTTTACCTTTCTGAACTTTGTTTTCTGATGTATAAAATGGGGATAATAATAATAATAACAACAATAATAAGTAATTTATAGGACTGTTATGAGGATTGAATGCATTTGTAAAAAAAACTAACACTCAAACTGTTAGTTTTTTTGCCTGAGAAGTGTGGAGAACAAAGATTGAACCAAGACAGGTTCAGTTAAGGGGTCGTTTCAAGACAGAGGCAGCTTCAGGCCATATTCCTGTGACTACTATCATCCAAGTGCTGTAAAGAGGCTAAGGACTAACGTAAATAGGATCCTGTAAATATAGATCAAACATCCTCATTGACTGTCAAAAATAAGATCACAGCAGCGTTAAGTCATCCAGATGAAACATACCAGCACTTATTCTACAGTGAAATCTATAAAGTGCTTTCGATTGCTCAGGGGATCTTTAGATGTAGCATCATTTTCTCTATCTTATGGATGACTTGGCCACCTCCGCTATGAATTTTTCATGATTCCCCTGACCCAGCAGCTCTCGCCTGTGGAGAGAGTAATATGGTATTGATTTCAGAGTTAGGTTTCTGCCTTTTTCGCCACAACAGGATTTTTGTAGCCTAGAAACCTCAATCCCCTATTACTCATTAGAGACTAGGGCAACTTTTCTTAGTTCTGGAATTCAGAGGGTGAACTATTTAGCTGCTGTTGTAAAAGATACCCTTTATAGTATTTATAGTGGAATTTTAACTGATCTCAATAATGACAGTAGCTGTTATTAAAAAATTCTCTAATTGAACCAGCAGAGGTAGGATTATAAAGAATGCCAATAAGACAGTAGTCTCCTTTGTCTCCCTCACAATTAGAATGTTTTCTTAGCATAGCTTTCCCAATGAACTTATTAAAAAACACACCAGAGGCTAAAAATAAAAAAATAAAAAAATAAACACAACAGGGAAATCCAGTTCATCTTTTAGTATTTTTCTTTCTGTATAATTTTTGGAATAGATGTCTAGGTGATTCTTATTTTCAGTGATCCTTGGTCATATAAGAGAAATGAAAAGCGGACATGCTGTTGGTAGTTTTTATTTAAACTGCTTTTAAGAAATCAAAAAATCCATATCTTACATCCTGTGAAAACTCATTCTTGGCATTGCCATGGTAACAAGACTTTTAAAAGGGAGTTAACTGAAATTTAGCTGCATATATTATTTCTTTGTGATTCATACTTCATAAAAATGCAAATGTCACACTAATACATGTTTTACCTTAATGCTTTATGCCACCATTTAGTCTTAATTGATCTAATGTTTTCCTTAATTAAATGTTATGCTTCTTTGAGTGGTTTTTCTCCTCCTCTTCCCCCCAGTCCTCTTTTCTGTGGACCCATCAAACTATACATTTCAACTGGGTGACATGCAATTTAGGGAACTGTCACACAGGAGATCAATCATCCTGACCTAAGAACTCAACAAAAGGTTTTTTGACAACTGCTTGACCTGCCTAGAAATGCAAACTACCTCCCTGCTTTGGTAGAATTTTACCATCTCCTTTGCCTTTATCCTTTCTCTCACCATTTGAATCTTACCATAAGACTGAGAAACAGGATACCCTGATGGAGAAAGCACCACCAGTACATCCCGGAGTAAAATACAGGCTTCATTACTCCCTAACTTTGTGACCTTGGGCAAGTCATTTAACCGACCTTTCGACCACTTTTCTAATAGGAAAGATAGAAAATAATACCTTTGCCACATACTTTTTAATACTTTTGTGAGTATTAAACAACACAATGTTTGTAAAGCATTTGTCACTTTACAGGATGTGTGCCCAGTAAATAATTGTGTTATCATTTCTGTTGTAATAATACTGTAATCATAAGGAGGTAGAGAATATTTTATTGCCTGAAAATTCTGTATTTGTTTGGAAGATATATGATAATCTCCCTGGAATAAAGAGTGAAACTCCAAGAGAAACATATTATGCCTGAAAAGAGATGATTCATTTGCTTTTTTCCTTCAGTGGATACGGGGGAATAAAAGAAAATGGGAATGAAGGAGAGAGAGTAGGTTGAACTAGTGAGTTGGAGGAAGGCTATGCACTGCCTGACATGACCCATTCCAGCATCTCCCAGATACTTTGCATTATTGGACAAATCCATGAAATGATTTGTACAAATAAAGTATGTCTGTGTGTTTGTATACATGTGAGAGAAAAAAGTGGTAAAGGGGCTGAGTTTCACTATCTGGTTAATTTGGACTAAATTGAGGCAGCATGTGTTGACACAGCCCATGAAATGAGAGCACACTTTGAGAATCCAATCCTCTGAGAATTCCAAGAGGAGGCAGGTAGAGTTACAGAGTCTTAAACTGAAGGCAGGGTATGGGGAGAATATTACCCAGTTTACCAAATTTTTAAGAGATAGGAATGCCACAGCTAACATCTGGGTTGCTTCCTGGGAAAGGCAGCCATTTTAATGGCCTACCTTCTACAGGCCTTAAAGGACTGTTCTGTGGAACAACTCCTTTCTAGAAAGAGTGTTTTCCTTTGTCAGAGTGTGGTATTTCTTTCTTTCTTTTTTTCTGAGTTGGAGTCTCACTCTGTTGCCCAGACTGGAGTGCAGCGGCCACTCCCGGCCACCGC
>NW_007090910.1:125297-126562 GCF_000164805.1 Carlito syrichta
GGGCTCCGGCGATCCTTCCGCCTCAGCCTTCCGAGTAGCCAGAATTACAGGCGCGCGCTACCACGCCCGGCTAATTTTTTGATTTATTGTAGAGATGGAGTCTCGCCTGCCTAGGCGGGTCTCGAACCCGCGGGCTCAGGCAATCCACTCACTTCGGCCTCCCAAAGGCACGGGATTACAGGCTGAGCCACCGAGCCTGGCGAGTGTGGTATTTCTTGATTGTTTTTTGTTTCTTTCAGAACATCTTAGTTCATAGGGATCAGAACAAGGTCTTCATTTCCTGACAATGGATCCTGAGTGGACAGTTTCTCTCCAGTTTCTTAGCTCTACCCCTTTTCTCCTTTTCCAGTGCTTCCTACACTGATTCTTGTTTTCTTTACCTTTAGGTCAAGAAGTAGCTGCAAGAGCAGGGGTTTAAAAGACTCACTTGGAGTCAAATACTAGTTCTGTTACAGACTGACTATGTAATCTTGGGAAAGTCATCTTGCTAATCTTTTTGATTCTCTAATTCCTTGTTTATAAAATGGGGGAAATGATTTTACTCTTAAAGGATTGTTGTAAGAATGATGTGAGTTAATGTATTTGAAGCAGTCAGTAGAAGACCTGACCCTTGTTGAGTACTCAGTAAAATTGAGTTCCTTTCCTTCTCCTTCATCTACACTTTTACAATTGCCTCCTGAGCTTCTTGAGAAAAAGTGATGCACTCTCTTCTCTTTGCCTTTTTTGTAGCAGCCAGCACCATGCCTGCCTCACAGAGAGAGGGCTTGCTGCATCCAGCTTCATTTTGTGTGTTATGTCACTTTGTCTTTCCATCTATGTACTCCAGGCATATTGGATTTGTTCTAACTTGTTGAATGTATCATGTTCTCTTTTTTCACTGGGTTCTTCCAAATGTAGTTTCTTCTGCTGAGGATGTTCTTTCTCATCTTCTTCTGGAAAATTTCAACCAATTTATCACATGCCAGCTT
The DNA here is from genome assembly GCF_000164805.1 of Carlito syrichta. Taxonomy (NCBI): domain Eukaryota; kingdom Metazoa; phylum Chordata; class Mammalia; order Primates; family Tarsiidae; genus Carlito; species Carlito syrichta. Next base: position 126,266 of record NW_007090910.1, read on the forward strand.
GAGATCACTCTTTTTCAGAGAAGCATTCCTTGATACCCCAAACTAAGATAGAACCACATTTAAAAAAATTTATTTATTTATTTTAATTTTTTAAATCTTAAAGATGTGGGGTACAATTCAGGGTTAGGTATACAAATGTTCATTATGCAGGTACCCATGTTGATGAGGTATGCTCCCCTCCCCTGGTAGATACCACCTCTGCCAATCCCATCCCCTCCCCACCCTGGCAGTTTCCAGCTACTGCCAATTCTTTTCTTATAGTATTATGATAATTGTTCAAGGTCTGCTTATGAGTGA
>NW_007090910.1:126854-147818 GCF_000164805.1 Carlito syrichta
TGCCCAGGTGGGTCTTGAACCCGCAGGCTCAGGCAATCCACTCACTTCAGCCTCCCAAAGACGTGGGATTACAGGCTGAACCACCGAGCCCGGCAAATCACATTTTTAATTTTCATTGTATCTTGTACTTTTCCTTTGCAGCCTTGCAATCATTTAGTTAATTGAAATTATTAATATCTATATTTATTGTAAGGCTATAAGCTATTTGAGGCAGAGATGATGTCTGTTTTGTTTGGTGTACCTCTAATGCCCAGCATAGTGTCTGGGATGAAGTTAAGAGCACTGTAAACATTTCTTAGCTGAGTTATTCTTAACATTATTCATTATTCTTAATTCTTAACCTAATAGGAGATTGTTGCCACCTGAATATGTAGTATACACACCTTGGCTCTAGGTGCATTCATTAGGTGTCCAGTATAGTAATTTGTACCTAAGAAATACTTGATAAATTATTATGAAAGTCTGGGTTACTGAGAAAAACAGGAGTGCATGTACTTTACTATGCATTCTTGTTTTTCATTTTTAAAAGCTGTCCTTGTTTTGTTAAGAAATTATTCCCTAAATTGCTTGCTATTGAATGCTAGTCTGAGAGCTATTAACAGTCATGGAAAGCACTTCATTCTCTGTCCCCCTCTGAGACAGTCACAATGAATATGAGCATTTTTAAGGTTTGAGAAGTTTGGTGGTAGTGAAAAATTGACCAATGTTATTTAATTCAATATTTCCAAAATGTGTTTGATCACTGATACCCTAGTTACCTGAACACTTGTTAACATTTTGTATAACATAAACAGTGCAGGAAACATTGACTTAGGACTAACACAAATTTTTTCCTACTTTCATTGCAAATGATGAAATACCCAGCAAGGATATGTAAGATTTCAAAACTCTTAACTAAGTAGAAGATAGATACCTTCTTACTAAGATACTCTTATAATTCTAGAATGAGTAAGGTTTTTATCACTAAAGATTCTTGCAGGTCATGAAGCTGATGTGTGCTGTTATTGGTATGCATAAAATGACATCATTTTTTCCTGCAGTAGTGTGCTCTAGAGGTTAAAGTCACAAACTCCTTAAGACAGACTGGTTGTGAACAGTCTTGGCTTCTCCACTTATTACTGGTAGAATTTTGGTCAAAACTCCCATTTTTTCTGTGCTTGGTAGCTGCCTCTCTGGTACAAAGAGGATATAGACTAGAGTGGCAGCCTAGGGGTGGAAAGGATGAAAGAGATGAGAGACAGTGAGAGGGCTTACACTAAGGTGCTGTTGGTCTGGGAAATTAGAATTCAAGTCTAAGTCCCCTAGGCTGAGCTAATCTGGAAAAAAGGGTTGAATTTGGTGAAGAAAAACATGACTGTGTGTTCCTGCTAGGACTATGATATATAACAAAGTTAGGTGAACAAATGTCTTGTTGCTGACAAAAACTGTATTTGTGTCTTTGGTTTTATACTCAAAGCATGCATTCTAAAACTTGTTTCCTCTTGCTCACTCATGCTATGAAATAATTGCATTTCTGACTTTGATATTCAATAAAAAAGTTACCCTATCACATCCAAAAAAGAACATTAAAAAAGGGCAGGGAGCTAACGTGGTGGTTCATGCCTGTAATCCCCGCACTTTGGGAGGCCCAGGCGGGAAGATTGCTTGAGCCCAGGAGTTTGAGACTAGCCTGGGCAACATAGTGAGACCCCATCTTTACCCCTCCAAAAAAAACAAATTAGCAGGCCTAGTGGTACACACCTGTAGTCCCAGCTACTCAAGAGACTGAGATAGGAGAATCATTTGAGGCCAGGAGATTGAGACTACAGTGAGCCTGAATTGTACCACTGAGCTCCAGTTGGGACAATAGAGTGCAACCTTATCTCAAAAAAATAAAAATAAAAAAATTCCAGTACTCTTGTCTGAATATATCAGCCTTCTACAAATTTCAATGACTCTCGATAAAGCACAGTAATATTTCCAAAATGGTGTTCTTTGGAACTCTAGATGATTTGTAGATGATACTCCTCAAAAAAAAAAAAAAAAGACATTTTGTAGACAAATAGATTGAGAAAACATACCTTATTTTTTGAGCAAATACAACTTTAAATAAAGTTTAAAAGGCTACTGTAATGTAAATATCTTGAAAATAGATGCCATTTAACTTTTTAAAAAAATTCCCATTAACAAAATCCAGAAAGAAAGAAATGTATTTGGAGAAAAGTAAGTTTCCTTCCTCTCTTATCTAGCTATTCAGTTTGCCACCCTGGAGTCAACCATCAGTTGAACCTTGAAGGAGTCTGAACTCTGTGAGGTCCATCCATATGCAGAATTTTTTCAACCAAACACAGATCAAAAATTCAGTATTTGTGGGATGTGAAACCTGCATCCATGGAGTGGTGACTTTTTATACACACAATTCTGCAGGGCTAACTGGGGAACTGGAATATGTGCAGATTTGGGGTATATAGGGGAAGGGTCTGTCCTGGAACCAATTCCTTGCACATGCTGAGGGACAACTGCGTATGTTGTATATGTATACATATCTCCATATGTATGCATATCTATATATTCATATTTTCAATGCTTTAACATTAGCATGCTCTATATTTTATTTTGTACTCTTGTTTTTTTTCCCCCCCAACAAGCTATTTTTTAGAGAATAGTAATAGCTAACAGTTTTAGAGTACTTACTATGTGCCAGGCACTCTCTGAAGTACTTCATTTGTAAAAGTTTTTAAACTATTATAACTATATGAGATGATATTTTATCCCCATTTACAGATGAAGAAACATAGGAACAGAGAGGTTATGTAACTTGCCCTAAGTAACACAGTAAGTAGAGCTGGGCTCAAATGGTGATAGTCTGCTTCTAGAGCCTTTGTTCTTAATCACTATACTTCTCATTGATCTATGTAATCAAATTAATTCTGCCTTTTTAAACATAATAACATATCATGTGGAAATGTATTATGATTCTATAATATAAATTATAATTTATTTAGCAGTTTTTTGTGTGTAGATTTTATAGCTATAGAGAGTTATTTTCAATATTTCCCATTATAAACAATGCTGTGATGAATATTCTAATACAAAAGTGGTTTTATACATATGCAAGTATATCTAAATTCCTAGAAATGAATGGCATTGCTGGTCTAAAGGATAGATTTTTTATTATGATGAATGTTGTCAAATTGCCTTCCATAAGGATTATATTAGGTTGAAACTGATTAAATTGCTATTTTTAAAAGCTAAAAATGATTGAATATGGGCAGCCTCTTATGGTTCAACCCGATATTTATACCTCCACCAAGTGACAGACCAAAATGGGAGCTTTTGGAGCCATCTATCTGCCTTGGTTCAGGCAATAAGGAGGTACATTTTCTAAAGAGAATGGTAAAACAGCAATAAGACTAAAAGTCAGTCATCTTCTTATTGTTATAGTAAACTGACAATTCTAATCAAAGTTAGTGACAAAGTATTTCTTTCTGCCAGGAGGGACTGCTTCCATCATAGTCCCTCACTTGGTACAATCACTGCTTCTGCCAACTATGTATGTGTGTGAATATTAGACTCTCTGTAATAAAAGTTCAGTTTATTATCCTTTATGTAAAGGTTTTTAAAAGTTTTTTATATACATAAAATTTGCCTACTTAAAATGTACAATTTAATGACTTTTAAAAGAAATTGAGAGCTATGCAGCCATTACCAAAATTAGAACATTTCTACCATCCCAAAAAGTTTCCTTGCATACATACCTTTGTGAGTACATATTTTTATTTCTTTTATGTAGATACCTAAAAATAGAACTGCTGAATCTTATAGTAAATTCAAACTTTTTAAGAGACTTTCAAAATAGTTTTCAAGATATTTGCACCATTTTCCATTCCACAAGTGTCAAAGCACAAAATTATCACAAATTTAGTTAAATGGTTGAGTTGACTTTATTTGTGATTTATTAATCTGGACAGCATCTCTTCTAAAAATTTAGAAAAGATGCTCCCATAAGCTGAGCAGAGGAATTTGGCTTTATAGGCATAATAGACCTGAAGAAAGCAGAATCTGGGAACAGTTAATGAATTTGTTGACATTAGGTTACTTCAGGTTACCTTTCTTATAAGGGTTAAAGCAGAAGGGACCTCCTTATTATATCCCTAAAATTGACCAGTTTGGGGACTTGACTATTATCTCTCTTCTGATTTCTTGCAAAGTCAGATAAACCACTTAGTTTTGGTTTGGTGACATGAAACTTTGGCACAAGTGACTCCATTTTATTTTATTTATTTATTTTGTTGTTGTTGTTGTTTTTGTTTTTTTGAGTTGGAGTCTCACTCTGTCGCCCAGACTGGAGTGCAGTGGCCGCTCCCGGCCACCGCAGCCTCAGCTGCTGGGCTCTGGCGATTCTTCCCCCTCAGCCTTCCCAGTAGCCGGAATTACAGGCATGCGCTACCATGCCCGGCTGATTTTTTAAAAAAATTTATTGTAGAGATGAGGTCTCGCTGCCCAGGCGGGTCTCGAACCTGCAGGCTCAGGCAATCCACTCACCTCAGCCTCCCAAAGGCGTGGGATTACAGGCTGAGCCACCGAGCCCGGCTTGCGACTCCATTTTAATTTGGTCTGTTGGGGCCTAATGTAGGAGCTCAGTTCAAACAATGACCTCCCATAAGCTTTATTTAGCACAAGCAGTGCATGAGGGTTACATTTTCTCCATATCCTTACCAAAGCTATTGTTGTCTATCTTTTTTATCATTCACCATTTTAGTGGTTTTTGAACCTTATGATGAATTTATATTTTAATTCTTAAAAAACTGTCAAACTGATTTTTTTACTTTTTAAATTTCCTTCATAATTATTGATGCTGGGATTTTCAGGAAGATGATGGTGTAACCAGTCAGACTGCATGAGTCCCTGTGTGTGTGAGTGATTAAATGGTCGATTCTGCATGGGTTTCTGTGTGTAAGTGGGAGTGTGAGAAATTGACTGAGTGGGACTCAAGAGCAAGTGCCAGGGCTCTACTCATGAAGTTGTTGGTACTGCAACTGTTCTGCCTGACCCTAGCACTTTCCAAAGTGCAGAAATTGAGCACCATTTTCTAAAATCAGCAGAGTTTTTTCCTGCAAAGAACTGCTGGAGCAATTCTTGATCCCACCACAACAGCAATGGGCCAAATACTGCTAGCGAGGACCACGGAGGGAGTGCAGCAAGTAAGCCTGAGGCAGAGACCCAAGGAAGCAGTGGGGAGAGGCCACCCCAACCCTCGACTGGGTTCCAGAGCCTTGCCACTGGGTCTTGAGATCTGGAGACTGTGGTAACTGCTGGTGAGGGAGTTATTGACCCCATTTGCAGAAGGAACAGCAACTGGCTGAGAAAATGCCTGGGTAGAGAAGTGCTCCAGGGCAGCCTCAGAGGAATAGCAGAACTGCATCTTGAGATCAGATGCTGATCTCTGTGTTGTACTGGGGCTGCTCTTTGCAGCCTCAGAGAATATTGTCCCCAGTGCACAAGCCCTGGTGGGTAAAAGCAGATGTGGAACCCCAGATGATCCACCCTCTGTCCTGAGGCAGCTGCTGGGTGATAGACCCGGACAGTGGAATTGACCAAGAAGGAGGCAGGCAAATGCCTAACTGATTCCCCTTCCTGCCCCTAGCAACAAGCAAAAGAGATCAGAAAGACAGGGCAGAGATGGGAGACCCTATTTCCCCACCATGAACTGGATGCTCTGGGAGCTGAGATCATGCTGGGAGAGGAAGGAAGAGGGTGAGGTCCTGGGAGACATTGTCTCAAGTTATTTCAACCCCTTCACTCACATAAGCATGCGCTGGCTATCAATTGCAGGCAGCGGGGAGTGAAGATTCTAACATCTTAAGTTCCAACAGTGAAGAGGGAACTTGCAGCTACAGACCTGCAGTCACAGAGTTCATCACAAGAAAGAGCTCCCCACTTCAAAGAGACATACTAAAGCTGAGAACTATTTAGCAATTTTTTTGTATGAGAAGTTATTGGTTTGCTTGTTTGATTATCTTGTTTGGCTGCTTTATTTGTTGTTAGTGTTCTCTTTTCTTTCTTTGTTTTTAGCTATTTTTTCTTTCTTCTTCTTTTTCTCTCTCCTTTTTCCCCCTTTTTTCTCTTCTTTACTCTCTTTTCCCTCTTACACCATATCTTGGATTCAGGGGCTATGCAAGCACAATCACTGTAAGGTTATATTGTGAAGAGATGAAGAGCAAGTCCCAGCTGGTCCATTCACCCGATAGCAAACATTATGGCCTGCCAATAGGTTGTGAATCTTTGCAGTCCCTCCCCCATCCCCTAGTAAGTGCTCAAAATTGTAAAGAGACAGCATAATGTCCCACCCCCAGCCCTACTTCATAATTGAGCAACCATAGAGCCCTGGCTCTGGGAAGGACAAAAGGCAGAGCAAATAGAGTGGAAAAGTAGAAGTGACTGCTTCTCCATTTTCCACTGAACAACATAATTCAAAAGATAAGAGAAATGCTACAAGTGAAGAAAAACCAATGAAAAACTGCTGGTAACCATCAGAGCCCCAGCAAAGAGTCAGTGCTAGAAACATCTACTGGGGCACAAACAAGGCTATCTCCAAGAATAATGGTTCCCAGAAGGTACTTACAGAGATCGGAGAATTGTTGAATAGAATGAATAAAACTCAAGAAATACTAGGTCTAAAACTAAATGAAATTGCAATGGGGCTGGACAGACTCAAGAAAGTGTACTTAGAAATAACAGAAAGAAAGCACTCCATCCAATAAAAAAATAAAACTTGACAAGCATCGGAACCACAGTGGACCAAGCAGAAGAAAGAATCTCAGAGCTGGAAAAATAAAATATGGAATTAACTCAATCTATTAAAAATATAGGGAAAAAAACTTAAAAAGAAAGAGGAAACTCTCTAAGAGATGTGTGATTTTATCATGAACTGAAACCTCTGTCTGACCAGAATACCCAAAATAGAAAGAGAAATGGGAAACACCCTGGAACAAACATTCCATGAGGACATTCAAGAAAATTTCCCTCATCTGGCCATAAGATGACTATACAAGCACAAGTGATTCAGAGAACCCCTGCAAGATATCTTATGAGAAGACCAACCCCTAGACACAATCATTTGCCTACACAAAGTAGGTATAAAAGAAAAAGTCCTAAAGGCAGCAAGGTAAAAAAAAAGATCAGATTCTACCTCCCAGGTAGACCAATCAGAATTGGTGCAGATTTATCTGCAGAAACACTACAGGCCAGAAAGAATTGACCCCAATCTATAATATTATCAAGGATAAACAATTTCAACCAAGAATTTTATATCCAGCTGAGCTAAACTTCATGAAGAATTAAAATCCTTTCCAGACATCAAATCCTTAAGAGAACATGCTGCTTCCAGACCAGCTCTACAGGAGATATTTAAAAAGTTGATGTGCACAGAAGAAAATAGAAATAAAAGAAAGCCCATACACTTCACAAGATCACAAACAAACACAGAAGCAGCAGAACATGCAGCATATATGCAAAAATGAAAAAACACATACATGAACAGAAAAGCTAAATGAAACAGCCTTATAAGAGCATTATGACAAGGACAAACTCTCATATTTAATCATCAACCTGAATGTGAATGGATTAAATGCACTATTGGAAAGACATAGAATGGCAAACTGGATAAATAAAAACACATGACCCAGTAACACGTCTTGCCACAGAGGATCCCACAAACTCAAAGTTACAGAATAGAAAACAAACTTTCATATATATATATAGTATTATAGTAAATGTTCAGGGTCCATTTATGAGTGAGAACATGTGATACTCTGTTCTTTGTTTCTGTGATAGATCACAGAGTATGATAGACTCTAAATCTATCCAAGTTGTTGCAAAATCCATGTTTGTCCCTCTTTATGGCTATGTACTATTCCATTGTATATATCTACCACATTTTAAAAAAATTTAGTCCAGTTTTGATGGGTAGCATGGTTGGTTCCATGTTTTTGCTCTTGTGTCTAGTGCTGCAATACACATGCATGTGCAGGTATCTGGAAAACAAACTTTCAGGCGAATGGATAACAAATAAGGCAGGAGTCATGATCTTAGTATCGGACAAAACAACCTTTAAGTTATCAAAAAAATTTAAAAGGTATGGAAGGACACTGAATAATAATACAAGGTCAACAAGAAATATCCATCCTTAACATATATGCACTCAACACAGGAGTACCAGCTTTTATAAAGCAGCTACTAAGTAAACTAAAAAAAGATATTGATTCTAACACTATAATATCTGGGTAAAAAAATATACCCCAGTAACAACCCTAGATAGATCATCAAGGTAAAAAATCAACAAAGAGATCAAGAACCTCAACTTGACATTTGACCAAATGAACTTAATAGATTCCTACAGGACACTCTACCCAATAACCATAGAATATACATTATATTCAACACCACATGGAACATACTCAAGGATTGACGACTTCCTTAGCCATAAATCAAGCATAAACAAATTTCAGAAGATTTAAATACTACCATGCTGCTTCTCAGACCACAGTGGAATAAAAATAAATATCACCACCAATAAAATTCCCCCCAAGTCCACAAAGACATGAACACTAAACATCATGATGCTGGATGACTCCTGGGTCAACACAGAAATCAAAACAGAAACTAAAAGATACCTGGAAACAAATGAAAATGAAGAAACATCTTACCCAAACCTCTGGGATACCATAAAAGCAGTACTAAGAGGGGAATGTATATCTTCATGAATGCACATTAAGAAAATAGGAAGAGAACAAGTTAACAGCCTAACAAACCCCTTAAGAAAGCTAGAAAGAGAAGACCACCAAAATCCTAACTTCAGCTGGAGAATCCAAATCACCAAAGTAAAAGACCAAGTACAGGATATAGAAGACAAAAATATCATCGAAATAATAAAACAAGAAACTGGTACTTTGAAAGAATAAATAAGATTGATGGACCCCTAGCCAGAATGACCAAGCAAAAGAGAGAAAAAACTCAAATAAACATAATCACAAATGTAAAAGGTAAAGTTACAACTGACCCTGAAGAAATATAAAAGACTATCAGAGATTACTATGCACACCTGTATGGAAACAAACTCGATAACCTAAATGAAATAGAGGACTTTCTGACATTATACAACCTCCCAACATTGAAACAAGAAGAAATTGAGAACCCAGATAGACCAATAACAATACAAGAAATTGACTGTATCATAAGAAAACTACCTACAAAGGAAACAAACAAACAAAAAAACCCTGAACCAGATGATTTTCCAGTGGAATTCCACAAAACATATAAGGAGAAACTGATACTAATACTATTGAAAGTATTCCAGGCAATTGCAAAAGACAAAACTTGCCCCAACTCATTTTATGAAGTTAGCATCACACTGATACTGAACTGGGTAAACATCCAACAAAGAGAAGAACTACAGGCCAATATCCCTGATGAACATAGGTGCAAAAATTCTCAGCAAGATTCTAGCAAATAGTATACAACAACACATCTCAAAAATTATCCACCATGACCAAGTAGGCTTCATCCCCAGTGCGGGGCTGGTTCAACATCTGCAAGACCATAAATGTAATTTGATACATCAGTAGATGTAAAAACATTCACATGATTATATCATTAGATGTAGAATAAGCTTTTGAAAGAATCCAACACCCCTTCCTGATAAAAACCCTTGAACACCTAGGCATAGAGGGAACATATTACAAAATAATAAGAGCCATCTACTATAAACCCACAGCCAACATATTGCTAAGCAGACAGAAACTCGAAGCATTTCCTTTGAAAACCAGAACAAGACATGGCTGCCCACTCTCACCCCTCCTGTTCAACACAGTGTTGGAAGTCCTCACTAGAACAATCAGACAAGAGAAGGAAATCAAGGGTATCTAAATATGAAAAGAGGAAATAAAGTTATCTCTCTTTGCTGACAATATGATCCTATACCTCAAAATCCAAGAGAATCTGTTTAAAACCTTCTTGCACTGATAAAGAACTTTGGCAAAGTCTCAAGGTACAAAATAAACATGCAAAAGTCAGTCACATTCTTATACACCAATAACAAACAGGCAGAGAACCAAATAAAAATCACAGTCTCATTCACAATAACCACAAAAAAATGAAATGCCTCAGCATTTTCCTCTCCAGAGAAGTAAAAAATCTTTACAGCAAAGACTGTAAAACACTGCTGAAAGAAATCAAAGAAGATATAAACAAATGGAAAAATATTCCTAGCTCATGCATTGGAAGAATCAGCATTGTTAAGATGTCCATCCTACCAAAGCCAATCTACAGGTTCAACACCCATTAAATTACCAATAACATTTGTCTCAGACCTGGAAATAACAATACAGAAATTCATATGGAAACATAAATGACCATGAATGGCCAAAACAATCCTTAGCAAAAAAGACAAAGTGGGAGATATCACACTTCCAGACTTTAAACTTTATTATAAGGCTACAATAATTAAAACAGTCTGGTATTTGTACAAGAACAGACATATAAACCAATGGAACAGGATAGAGATTCTGAAAGCAAAACCTCAATTTCTCAACCAACTGAACTTTGGCAAAGTCGCCACCAACAACCACTGGGGAGAGGAGAACCTATTCAGTAAACAGTGTTGGAAAAACTGGCTGACCATGTGCAGAAGAATAAAAAGGTCACCAACATATCACCATACACAAAAGTCAACTCCAAATGGACCTAAGACCTAAACATAAAACTTCAAACTTTAAGAATCTTAGACAATGCAGGAGATATCCTTATGGGAGTCAGATTAGGTAACCAATTCCTGATCAAAACCCCAACAGCCCATGCTATAAGAGATAACATAGACAAGTAGGAACTCATCAAACCGAAAAGCTTCTGCAAAGCAAAAGAAACCATCAAGAGAGTGGGGAGACAACCTACAAAGTGGGAAACAATATTTGCCAACTGCATATCTGAAAAAGGCCTAACATCCAGGATTTACAAGGAACTTGAATGTGCCAAAAGGAAGAAAACAAACAGCCCCATCAACAAGTGGGCAAAAAACATGAATAGACACTTCTCAAAAGAAGACATACCATATGAATAGCCAACAAACACATGAAAAAATGCTCAGCCTCACTAATCTTCAGAAAAATGAAAATCAATACCACATTGAAGTACCAACTAACTCCAGTAAGAATGGCCATCATTAATAAAACAAAAAACAGCAGATGATGATGAGGACATGGAGCAAAGGGAACACTTCTACACTGTTTGTGGGAATGCAAACTAGTTCAACTTCTTTGGAAAACAGTGTGGCAATTCCTAAAAGAACTAGAAATTGATCTTCCATACAACCCGGCAGTCCCCCTTCTGGGAATATACCTGGAGGAAATTAAATCACTCTACAAAAAAGATACCTGCACATGCATGTTTATTACAGTACTATTCGCAATAGCTAAAATATGGAAATAACTGTGTTGCCCATCAAAACTGAACTGAATAAAAAAAGTTGTGGTACATATACATGATAGAATGTTACATAGCCATAAAGAATGACAAGCATATGGACTTTACAGCAACTTGGATGGATTTAGAGTCTATAATACTCAGTGATCTATCACAGAAACAAACTGAGTACCACATGTTCTCCCTCATAAATGAACCCTCAACATTCACCATAATACAGTAAGAAAGGGATTGGCAGTAGCCGGACACTGTCAGGGAAGGGAGGGGGGGAGCACATAGATTAATAAGGGAACCTAATCTCAAACCAGACAAAATAGGGACTAAAGAGAGGCCCAAACTCTACCTGTATGATGACAACTTGTATACCTAATTCTGAATTGTACCTCAAATCTTTAAAATTAAAATAGAACAAAAAACAACAGATGATGTTGAGGGCACAGAGAAAAGGGAATGCTTCTATATTGTTGGTGGGAATGCAAACTAGTTCAACGTCTATGATGACAGTGTGGCAATTCCTAAAGGAACTGAAAACTGACCTTCTATATGACTCAGTAATACCCCTTTCTGGGAATATACCCAGAGGAATTTAAATCACTATACCAAAAAGATACCTGTAAGAGCATGTTTATGTCAGCAGTATTCAACAATAGCAAAAACATGGAATCAACTGTACTACCCATCAAAAGTGGACTGGATTTAGAAAATGTACATATGCATGATGGAATATTATTCATCTATAAAGAAGAACAAAATTATAGACTTCACAGTAACTTGAATGGATTTAGAGTTCATTGTATTCAGTGATCTACCACAGAAACAACAAACTGAGTAGCACATGTTCTCACTCATATGTAGACCCTGAACATTATCATAATATTATAAGAAAGGGATTGGCAGTAGCAGGAAACTGCCATGGAAGGGAAGGGGGCACATAACATCAATAAGCATACCTGATCTCAAGCCAGACAAAGTAGGGACAAAAGGGAGGCCCAAACCTTACCTGTATGATGACCACTTATGTACATAATCCTGAATTTAACTGATTTTCAATGGTTAAACTAACCTTGCATTCTTAAGAGAAATCTCCCTTGATCATGGTGTATCATTCTTTTTATAGGCTGTTGGATTTGATTTGCTAATATTTTACTTAAGATTTTTTCTTTGTTTATTAGAAATATGTATCTGTTGATTTTTACTGTTATCTTTGTCTAACTTTAGTATCAAGGTAATGCTGACATCATAGAACAAGCTTAAGGTTTTTCTGCCTTTCTATTTTATGAAAGAGCTTATGGAGTATTATTTTTATTTTCTTTTACAGATTTGGTACAAAGTAATCTAGAACTTAGATTTTCTTTTGTGGGAAGGTTTCTACTTACTAATTCAATTTCTTTACTTGAGATAAATCTATTCAGATTTTCTTTTTCTTCTTCAGTTAGTCAATTTATTTTCCAAGAATTTTTCAATTTCATATAAGTAATTTGCTGACAAAAGGTTATTCATAATATTACCTGTAATTCTTGAAGTTTTTGTGTGGTTGTTTTTAATGCTCCTTCTTTCATTCTTCATTTTGGTAATTTGTGTCTTTCCCTCTTTTCAAGGTCATTCTTTCTAAGGTTTGTCGATTTTGCTGATTTTTTTTTAAAGAGGCAACTTTTGGTTTCATTTATTTTCTCTATTGTTTGTTTTATTTTGTGTTTCTTTGATTTTCCCCCATCTCTATTATTTACTTTCTTTTTCCGGTTTCTTAAAACAGAAACTTAGATTATTGATTTGGGAGTTTTCTTCATAAATTTTCCACTAGGTAGTGTTAGCTCCAAGTCTCATTAATTTTATGTGCCTTGTTTTTATTTTCATTTTGTTAAAATATTTTCCAGTATCCCTTGTGATGTATTCTTTGACTCATGGGTTATCTAGACACAAATAAGATGATTTTATTGGGATTTCCAGAGTTTTTTCTGTTGTTCATAAATAATTTAATTCTTAGTTGATATTTTATTGGTGAATAACCCTTATTCTAAGAGTTAAATTTTATTCATTAATTATTTTATGCATATTTATCCATTAAATGGAAATAGTAATTTACGGAGAGATAATAGTAGTTGTAGGAAGATAATTGAAATAGACTAAAGTTTCTTTTTTTTTTTTTTGAGTTGGAATCTCACTCTGTCGCCCAGACTGGAATGCAGTGGCCACTTCTGGCCACCACAGCCTCGATCTGCTGGGCTCCGGCGATCCTTCCGCCTCAGCCTTCTGAGTAGCCAGAATTACAGGCACGCGCTACCGTGCCCAGCTAATTTTTGATTTATTGTAGAGATGAGGTCTCGCCTGCTCAGGCGGGTCTTGAACCCGCAGGCTCAGGCAATCCACTCACCTCAGCCTCCCAAAGGCGCGGGATTACAGGCTGAGCCACCGAGCCTGGCTATGGATTGAGGTTTCATGATGATATTAGAATGATGGTTTTGTCTTCATTATGTTAACATTTTCTTTTATATTTTTCTACTATTGATTTTTATTACACGTTCTTAATACACAAAATTTGAAAAGTATAGTGAAATAGAAAATAACTCTTCTTTTTTTTTCTTCTTGAAGATGAAGGGTATTGCTCTTTTGCTCAGGCTGGAGTGCCTTTACTATGACATTTTTGATAAGATATTCGTTTTTGCTTTAAAATTTATTTTCTACTTTTAGAGACAGGGTCTTGCAGTGGCATGATCATACTACATTGTAACCTCAAACTCTGAGCTCAAGTGATTCTTCTGCCTCAGCCTCTTAAGTAAGTAGGACTACAGGTGTGTACCACCATTCCTGGCTAATTTGTTTTTATTTTTTTGTAGAGGTAAGATCTCACTATGTTGCCCAGGCTTATCTCAAACTCCTGGCCTCAAACGATCCTCCTACCTTGGCTTCTCAAAATGTTGGTTTTATAGGCATGAACCACCATTTTCCCATCCAGAGACAAAATTTTGGACATTTTAGTTTCTTTCCTTTCCTTCTCTTCCTTCCACATTTTGTTCAAGAGCAATTGATTGAACAAGTAGGTCTCTTGTGCCAAGAACTGGGCTCTTATTTCTTCTCTTTTCTGTCCATATGTTTTTACATATATGTGACTGTATTCTGCATATAATTTTGTGTTTTACCTTTTCATTGAATATTATATTCTGAATTTTTCTATGTTGTTAAATATAATTTGTGAACATTATTTTTAATAATTACATTCAATTTATGAACATTTCATTATTTATTCTTTTTCCTGATGTTGAGGTCTCAGCTGGTTTCCAGATTTTTGCTACTATAAAGACTATTGAAGACAGTGTCTTGGTGAATGAAGCTGGGCCTCATTTTGTCTCCCTATGATAGCTTCTCAGAAGTAGAATTGCAGAATCAAAGAATGTGTAGATCTTAGTACATTTCTATATTCAAAAACAATTTTTGTATATATGACTTTTGTATGGACTTTTTAAAAACATTGTAAGGAGTATACTTTTTAATCTTAAGGTCCTACAGACATACAAAGAAACACCTTGTCAATCTCTTATTATAGGAGTGTGTCGGCCAAGTAAGAGTCAAAATGGACATCTCATGAGATCACACTGTCACAAGATAAAGAAAAATAAGCAATGGTTGACTATTTCTTATTTAAGTAAACACAAATATTCATTACTACACAGGGCTCTCTTAAGTCTGTGAGCAAGCATCAATTAATCTTAAATGAGGATCAGAATCTCACAGTTGACTGAGACTAATACAGCTCATTACTCTTTCTCAGTAATAAACTAACATTGTCTCCAGCATTTACAAAGTGTAGAAATAGCTATATTTTCTAATTTCATGCAATTATAAGCTTAATTACATAAAATATTACATAATTATCATTTTAATTGACGCTTTATTTTTCCCATTGATGTAGCTTTATGGTGATTTGCAATATAACTTCTGTGCTTTCCCTACAGATACCAATATTTTGAAGTCCTAAGATACTGGCAAATTCTCTGCTATTTGACTCTCTATGGATTTAGTTTATCAGTTATCCAGTTTTTGATTCTAGAGTGCTGTACTGAGATAGCTAAGGTACAGTGAAAAGGGGAATTAGCATTTACTGAGGAAACGTGTCATCCAAATGCAAACTTCATTTTTGGTTCAGGACACAGTGTTGTATTCCCACCAACAGTGTAGAAGCATTCCTTTTTCTCTGCATCCTCGCCAGCATCTGCTGTTATTTGTTTTCTTAATGATGGCCATTCTAACTGGGGTTAGGTAGTATCTCAATGTGGTTTTGATTTGCATTTATCTGTGCGTGAGGCTGAGCACTTTTTCATGTGTCTGTTGGTTACCTGTATATCTTCTTCTGAGAAGTGTCTATTCATGTCTTTTGCCCACTTTTTAAAGGGGCTGTTTGTTTTTTTCCTTTCGGTGTGTTTGAGTTCCTTGTAGATCCTAGATGTTAGGCATTTGTCAGATATACAAATATTTGCAAGTATTTTTTCCCATTCTGTGGGCTGTCTCCCAGCTCTCTTGACAGTTTCTTTGGCTTCGCAGAAGCTCATCAGTTTGATGAGGTCCGCTTGTCTATCTTATTTCTTATGGTATGGGCACTTAGGGTTCTATCAGGAATTGGTTGCCAGTTCCAATTTCCATAAGGGTGTCTCCTGCATTTTCCAGGATTCTTATAGTTTGAGATTTTGCATTTAGGTCTCTGATTCATTTAGAGATAATTTTTGTGTATGGAGATAGGTAGAGATCCTGTTTCAATCTTCTGCAAATGGTCAGCCAGTTTTCCCAGAACCATTTAGTGAATAGGTTCTCCTCTCTCCAGTGGTTGATGTTGGAGGCTTTGTCAAAGATGAGTTGGTTGAGAAACTGAGACTTTGCATCCAGAATATCTATCCTGTTCCATTGGTCTATATGCCTGTTCTTGTACCAATACCAGGCGGTTTTGATTACTGTAGTCTTATAGTAAAGTTTGATGTCTGAAAATGTGATACCTCCTGCTTCATTTCTTTTCCTAAGGATTGTTTTGGCTATTCGTGGTCTTTTATGTTTCCATATGAATTTCTGTATTGTCATTTCCAGGTCTGATAAGAATGATGTTGGTAATCTAATGGGTATTGCCTTGAATCTGTAGATTGTCTTTGATAGGATGGACATTTTAACAATGTTGATTTTTCCTATTCATGAGCATGGAATGTTTTTCCATTTGTTTGTGTCTCCTAGGATTTTTTGAGCAGTGTTTTATAGTTCTCATTGTAAAGGTCTTTCACTTCTCTGGTGAGGAAAATACTGAGGTATTTCATTTTTTTTATTATTGGCTATCGTGAATGGGATTGCACTTTTTATTTGGGTCTCTGCCTGCTTGTTGTTGGTGTATAGGAATGCATCTATCTTTTGCAGATTTATTTTGTACCCTGAGACTTTGCCAAAGTCCTTTACTAGTGCAAGCAGGTTTTTGACAGATTCTCTTGGATTTTCAAGGTATAGTATAATATCCTTAGCAAAGAGGGATAACATGACTTGCTCTTTTCCTGTTTGAATACCCCTGATTTCCTTCTCTTGTCTAATTGCCCAAGCTAGGACTTCCAAAACAATGCTGAACAAGAAGGGTGAGAGTGGACAGCCTTATCTTGTTCCAGTTTTCAGGGTAAATGTTTGCAGTTTCTGTCCATTTAGCAATATGTTGCCTGTGGGTTTATCATAGATGGCACTCA
Source organism: Carlito syrichta (assembly GCF_000164805.1). Classification (NCBI taxonomy): domain Eukaryota; kingdom Metazoa; phylum Chordata; class Mammalia; order Primates; family Tarsiidae; genus Carlito; species Carlito syrichta. The sequence goes on from NW_007090910.1 coordinate 144,014, forward strand.
CTATTTTGAGGTATGTTCTTTCTATACCGAGGTGTTTGAGGGTTTTTATCAAGAAGGGACACTGGATTTTATCAAAAGTTTTTTCTGCATCTAATGAGATAATCATGTGGTTCTTGTTTTTACATCTGTTGATATATTTAATTACATTTATGGTCTTGCAAATGTTGAACCAGCCCTGCATCCTGAGGATGAACCTTACTTGGTCATGGTGAATTATTTTTGAGATGTGTTTTTGGATCCAATTTGCTAGAATCTTGTTGAGAATTTTGACATCTATGTTCATAAGGGATACTGGCCTGTAGTTCTCTTTTTTTGCTGGATCTTTACCCAATTTGGGTATGAGTGTGGTGTTAGCTTCATAAAATGATTTGGGTAGAATTCCATCTTTCTCAATTACCTGGAATACTTTCAATAGGATTTGTATCAGCTCCTCCTTGTACATTTGTAGAATTCTGCTGGAAAGCCATCTAGTCCAGGGCTTTTATTTTTTGTAGGTTGTTTTTGTATGACAGAGTCAATTTCCTGGGTTGTTATTGGTCTATTTAGTGTCTGAACGTCTTCTTGTTTCAACCTTGGGATGTTGTGTGTTATCAGAAGGTTCTCCATTTCATTTAGAGCATCAAGTTTGTTTCCATATAGGTGTACATAGTAATCTCTGATAATCTTTTGTATTTCTTCATGGTCAGTTGTGATTTGACATTTGTATTTCTGATTGTGTTTATTTGGGTTTTTTCTTGGTCATTCTGGCTAGGGATTCACCAATCTTGCTAATTCTTTCAAAGTACCAGCTTCTTTTTTGTTGTTGATGTTTTCTATGATATTTTTGTCTTCTTTGTCCCTTGTTTTGGCTCTTATTTTGGTGATTTGGATTCCTCTGCTAAAGTTAGGGTTTGGTGGTCTTAACTTTCCAACTGTCTTAGGTGATCTCTTAGGCTCTCAACTTGTGATCATTCCATTTTCTTGATGTGTGCTTGTAGAGATATAAATTCTCCTTTTAGAACTGATTTCATGGCATCCCAGAGGTTTTGGTAAGATGTTTCTTCATTTTCACTTGTTTCCAGGAATGTTTTAATTTCTGCTTTGATTTCAGTGTTGACCCAGTAGTTGTTCAGTATCATGCTGTTTAGTGTTCATGTCTTTGTGGGCTTTGGGGGAATTTTGTTGGTGTTGATATTTATTTTTATCCCACTGTGATCTGAGAAGGTGCATGGCAATATTTCAACCTTATGGAATTTGTTTATGCTTGATTTATGGCCAAGGATGATCAATCTTGGAGTACATTCCATGTGGTGATGAGTAGAATGTATATTCTGTGGTTGTTGGGTGGAATAACTTGTAAGTATCTATTAAGTTCATTTGTTCAAGTGTCTAGTTTAGGTTCTGGATTTCCTTTTTGAGTTTTTGCCTTGATGATTTATCTAGGACTGTCAGTGGAGTATTCAAGGCCTCTGCTATAATCGTGTTAGAGGCAATATCTTTTTTTAGTTTACTTAGTAGTTGCTTTATAAATGCTGGTGCTCCTGTTTGGTGTATATATGTTTAGGATGGATATTTCTTGTTGATGGATTGAACCTTTTATCATTATGCAGAGTCCTTTTGTATTTTTAATTTTTGATAGCTTAAAGGTTATTTTGTCTGATATTAAGATCATGACTCGTGCCCTCTTTTGTGATCCATTTTCCTGGAAACTTGTTTTCCATCTTTTAACTTTGAGTCTGTATGCATCTGTTGTGGTGAGATGAGTTTTCTAGATGCAGCAAATAATTGGGTCATGGTTTCTTATCCAGTTTGCCATCTGTGTCTTTTCAGTGGTGTATTTAATCCATTCACATTCAGACTGATTATTGAAATGTGTTCATTTATCCCTGTCATGAAGTTCTTATAAAGTTTTTGTTTGTTTGTTTGCTTGTATTCTTTTGGTTTTGAGGTTGATGTATGTGTGTGTTTTCAAGTTTCTTGTTGCACTGTATTCTCTGTTGATTCTGTGTTCTGCTACTCTCTTGGGAAGTATGTGGTCATTCTTTTTTTTCTTTCTTCTGTGCTTAATAACTTTTAAGTGTCTCCTGTAGAGCTGGTCTGGAAGCTGCATAATCTCTTAGGAATTGGATGTATGGGAAGGATTTTAATTCTCCATCACTGATGAAGCTGAGCTTGGCTGGGTAGGAAATTCTTGGTTGAAGTTATTTATCTTTGAGGACTTTGAATATTGGACTCCAGTCCCTTCTTTCTTGTAGTGTTTCTGTTGATAGGTCTGCTGCTATTCTGATTGGTTTTCCCTGGTAGGTAGTCTGACCTTTCTCTCTTGCTACCTTTAGGACTTTTTCTTTTGTGCCTGCTTTGTGTAGGTGAATCACTATGTGTCTAGGAGTTGGTTTTCTCATTTAATGTCTTGTGGGGCTCTCTGTGTCTCTTGTGCTTGGCTGATCACATCTCTGGTGAGATGGAGAAAGTTTTATTGGATTATCTCCTGGAATACTTGCTCCAAGTTTTTTTCCATTTGCCTTTCTTCTTCTGGGATACCTACCAGGTATAGGTTCAACCTCATATAATCGCACATCTCTTGTAGTCTGTGTTCATTCTTTCTGAGCCTTCTATGTTTTTTACAGATTGGGTTAATTCCATGTTCTGGTCTTCAAGTTCTGAGATTCTTTCTGCAGCTTGATTAATTTTGCTTTCCATGCTTGTCATCTTGTTGTTTAATTCCTGGATGAAATTTTTTATTGCCAAAATACCTTTTGCAAGTTCTTTCAATTTTGCATCTTGTCTTTCTTGAGCTGTGTTCACTCTTTCCATCCATTCCCTAATTCCTGTAGTATTCTGGGGCCAGTTGTTGGTGATTTCCTTTTTTTTTTTTGGCTCCAAGGTATGACTTTTTTCAGGAGCTTTCTCTTTGTTACACTTGAAATTACCTGCAGTCTTCCTTTGGTTTTCCTCATTTGTGACAGATCTCTTGTTTTTCTCTTTAGTTCTGTTATTCAGTATCAGCGAGAGAGGATTTCCCTTCTAATATTTGCTCAGCCCTCTATTCTTCTCTGATCTGGGCTCTGGATTTGTTCTATTTTGAAATAGGTGGGTGGGTGGGAAGCTTTACTTTCTCTTGTAGTATTTGAAAGTCGAATAAGGTAGGAGGTGGGGCACTAGGATTCAGAAATTACTTGCAAATTTCAGTGTTCACTGATTGTGGTATGTGTTCCCTGACACCCACTCCCCACTACCACTCTATATGACAATGCAATGCAGAAACCAATGAAAAAAAACAATTGAACACACACACACAGATGTACACACATACCCCAAAACAAACTGGGATAACAACGAAGTGAAACAAAACAAGCAACAATAAAAAAACAAGAAATCTAAACACACACACACCTAGCACAAAGTGAATGAAGAAGAAACACAGAAAGACCAGGAAAAAAAAAGGAATTCAGATCGAATCCTCACAAATATTGACACACATCTTAAACTATAAAAAATAAAAATAAAAAACCAGAAGAACAAAAGAGTAAAAACAAACCAACAACAACAGCAAAACAAAAGATGAACACTCAATCATTCACATACACAGATAAACAGAAAACAACACACAAAAGAAGAAAGAAATAGAAAAATAAAAGAAAAAAAATTGGTGGAATGCAGATCAAGCCCTCCATACACATTCAAGCACAAAGGAAAAATATTTTAAAAATAGATGAACCAACAAACAAACAGGCAAAATATCAAAAAAAAATTTTTTTCACCTTTAAATTTTTTATTTTAAAATTGTGGGGTACAATTCAGGGTTAGGTATACAAATATTCGTTGT
>NW_007090910.1:147938-149178 GCF_000164805.1 Carlito syrichta
CCAGTCCTCTTTTGATGGGCAGCACAGTTGGTTCCATGTTCTTGATATTGTGAACAATGCCGTGATAAACATAGGTGTGCAGGTATCTTTTTGATAGAGTGATTTGAGTTCCTCCAGAAATATTCCCAGTAGGGGGATTATGGGGTCATATGGAAGGCTGATTTTTAGAACTTTTAGGAATTGCCACACTGTTTTCCACACAGGCTGTACCAGTATACACTCCCACCAACAGTGTAGAAGTGTGTTCCCTTTTCGCCACATCCTCTCTAGCATCTGTTATTTTTTGAGTTATTAATAATGGCCATTCTGACTGGAGTTAGGTGGTATCTCAATGTAGTTTTAGTTTGCATCTTTTTTTTTGAGTTGGAGTCTCACTCTGTTGCCCAGACTGGAGTGCAGTGGCCGCTCCCGGCCACCGCAGCCTCGACCTGCTGGGCTCCGGCGATCCTTCCGCCTCAGCCTTCCAAGTAGCTGGAACTACAGGCATGTGCTACCACACCCGGCTGATTTTTTGATTTATTGTAGAGATGAGGTCTTGCTGCCCAGGTGGGTCTTGAGCCTGCGGGCTCAGGCAATCCACTCACCTCAGCCTCCCAAAGGCACGGGATTACAGGTTGAGCCACTGAGCCCGGCTTAGTTTGCTTTTTTTTGATGGCTAGTGAGGCTGAACAGTTTTTCATGTATATGTTGGCTGTTCATATGACATCTTTTGAGAAGTGTCTATTCATATCTTTTGCCCACTTTGTAATGGGGCTGTTGTTTTTTTCTTTACAGCACGTTTGAGTTCCTTGTAGATCCTAGATGTTAGGCCTTTGACAGACATAGAGTTGGCCAATATTTTTTCCTTGTCTGTGGGCTGTCTCCTGCTCTCTTGATGGTTTCTTTGGCTTTGCAGAAGGTTTTCAATTTGATAAGGTCCCACTTGTCTATCTTATCTCTTATGGTATGGGCACTGGGGGTTTTGATCAAGAATTGGTTACCAGTTCCAATTTCCATGAGAGTGTTTCCTACATTTTCTAAGGTTTTTATCATTTGAGGTTTTACATTTAGGTCTCTGATCCAATTAGAGTTGATTTTTGTGTATGGGGTTAGGTAGGGTGCCTGCTTCATTCTTCTGCATGTGGTCAGCCAGTTTTCCCAGCTCCATTTACTGAATAGGTTCTCCTCTCCCCAGCGGTTTGTGGTGGAGGCTTTGTCGAAGATGAGTTGGTTGAGAAATTGAGGTTTTGCTTCTGGAATC
>NW_007090910.1:149973-183428 GCF_000164805.1 Carlito syrichta
TTTGACAGATTCTCTTGGGTTTTCAAGGTATAGAATCATGTCATCTGCAAAGAGGGATATCTTGATTTCCTCTTTTCTTATTTGGATATGTCTGATCTCCTTCTCTTCTCTGATATTTCTAGCTAGAACTTCCAAAACTATGTTGAACAGGAGGTGTGAGAGTGGGCATCCTTTTCTTACTTCAGTGTTCAGGGGAAATGGTTCTAATTTATTTCTGTTTAGCAGTATGAAAATTAAAAATTAAAATAAAAAACCCTGCCCTTTTGTGGTAGGCTCTGTAATTGTTCCTCTAATCTGGTCTCTTTTGCACATCTTTCAGCTCTTTCACTCTTTCTGGAGCAGGGAAAGAGGGGGGCAGTGTAGGTGGGTGGGACTGCAATCCTCCCCTCCCACTCTTATATGGTCAGGGAGATCCTCTCCAGTCAGGAGGTGCGGGGTTGTCTCTTCCCCAGGAATGTATTCGTGATGGTTTGGGGGGGGGGTGTGCCTCAGCCTCAACAGGCCTATTCTGGAATAGGGTTCTATTACAACTGACGTCTGAGTTCCACTTGGGTTTGTCTCTCTCAGTTGTGGCTCAGCTGTGTGGGTCTGATGTTCAGAGGATTGCTGCAGAGGAGGGGGTTTGGAGTAGCCCCTTACTCACCACTGATCTCTTTGGTATTCTTCCTCATCCTTTTCTGGTCACACCCTTTATCCCATGCCTGGATCTTGGTAGGGGGTAGGGTGCCTAGGACTCAGCACTCATCAGGTACTGAATTTGTGCTTTCAGGATATTCCCTCTTGGTCATGATCAACCCTTGAGTAGTTGATCTGCCAGTCACAGAGATCAGGTCTGTTGCTCCATGGTGAGCAAAATGGAGCACTTTCCTGCCTTGCCTTCAAGAGGGTGGCAGGGTGCCTCTCTCAAACTCTGCAGTGAGACTCTACCTCTGAGTTCCCTCTGCAGACCCTGCTGTCAGTCCCTGACCAGGCACTGAAGTTGTGAGGCAAAGCCTGGAGCCGGCAGTCTCTCCTGCTACAGTGGTGAGGCAAAGCCTGAAGTTACTCTCTCCCAGCTGCTTCTTCACAGGAAAACTTTTGTCCATTTAAAAAAAATGGGGCTTTGCTTCCGTGACCTGGGAAGAGCCAGGGACCAAGCAGAGAAACTGCAGCACCAGTTGTTGCACCAGGGTCCTGGCCCCTTGCTCATGAGCCCCCACTTAGTCACTCTCTCCTAGCATTTTCTTCCCAGGAAGGGTTTTATTGATTTTTTAAAAATGACACTTGACTCCTGTGTCCTGGGAATTGTTGGGTTCTAAGCTGAGCAGCTGCCTCTCCAGCCACTGCACCAGGAGAGCCCTGGCTGCTAACTTCCTAGCCCTCACTTAGTCAGACACTCACATGGCCACTCACTCACCAACATATATACAAAATTTTCCATACACTGACTCACTTACACTGGGACTCAGGTAGTCTGACTGGCTTGGCTACCATCTTCCTGACCTCCCCCTCATATTTCTAACATAGTTGAATCATAGTTCAACATAATTGAACAGTGTCTTTTTATCATAACCTGGACTTACAAACTTATTATGTGGTCTTGGTTAAGTTGATAATTCCTGTGTGTCTTAGTGTGTTGAGATTTTAATATCCATTGTTTCGATGATGACTTAATGATATCACTCATCTAGAAACTTTTTGAGGAGACATTATATTTAGTTCATTGCTAAATCGTCAGTATCTAGTATATTATATGGCACATGTAGGTGCTCAGTGCAAGCTTGTTGAATTTTGAACTCAAGAAAGATGTAGGAGAATGAACCAGAGTGTCTGGGTTTGGGCAAGGGTACAATTGAAAAGGTGTTAAATCAAGGGTTGGGGGTATTGCATTAAAATCTTTAGGTTCAGAAGTAACTTTGGAGTACCATTTCTGAAATGTGGATGATGGTTGGCTCGGACTAAGTCTCAGTCAGAAAAGCATTCCTGATTCTTCTTAGACTTTGAACGGTGCCTTCATAGTCATTGATCTATTGATTCATGGACTGATTCATAGACATTCTCTATAGTATCTTCCCTATTTTAGAATTTGTACTGGGTGCTGAGAATACAACAATGAATGAGATGAACATAGTTCCTGTCCTTAAGAAGAGGAGTGTAGAGATTGCAGCATCCACAAATAGGTACACTACAGTGTCACAGAGGCTATAAAGAAGTTATAACAAGAAAGTAGGGCATAAATGTAGACCTGGGATATTATAAATCAGGAGAAGCAATACTTTTAGAAGGGAGGATTTTTCTGGGCATAGATAAGGCATACAAGGGCATTCAATGCTGAAAAGAATTTAAAGGAAAGCATAGTGGCCTGGAACAGTTTAGTGTGCTTGGGAAACAAATATTAATTCAGCTTGATTGGTTTATATGGTTTGAAGGAAGAGTATGGAGCCTGGTGAGAAATGAGGCAGGATATATAGAATAAGGGTTGGAATGTATCCTTTAGGTGGGGAAATCATGGAGAAATTTAAGAGAGCCACAGTACTACCTGATAAAAATTTAGCACAATTCTTCCTATTTTATTTTGTCCCCCAAAATTTTAGAACCTCAGAATTTGACTCATTTATTGCATTCAATTTTTTTTTAAAGAAGATTTTAAAAAAGAAAAAAAAAATCAGTGTCTTGCTGAATTCATGAGTCTGGGGCTAGAAGAAGAAGGAGACTCTGATAGGGCTGAGATTTGCAAAGAATAAATTCCTGTTGTGGGGATTAATATTTTAAAATCTGGTGTTTGTGCTATTTTTCTCATTATATATCCTGTTGTGTTGCCAAGGAACTGTTTAGCGACATGATGCCAGACTTTCTATTCAGATATTTGTTCTTCACTCCCCTTATAATTAGTGGCAAAGAACAGAGAGCCCTTTGTATATAGAGTTCTAGTCAGGAGATATTTAATTTAGTTCAAGCAAATATTTATGGATGGAGAGATATATGCATGAATACTATATAATGACACTGTGTTAGATATAAGTGATATGGGGAATAAAATCAGTTACTGAATGGTAAGTTGAGTCACCATCTCACAATGAGATAAGCAGTAGGGGCTGTGGGAGCACAGAGAAGTTGCTGCTGGACTAGGTAAGTTAGGAAGGTACTCAGGGTAGATGATTTCTGAGCTAAGACTTTAAGGATGAATAGGCATGGAACAAGCCAATAAAGAATGGGAGGAGATGGAGAACAAAGGCAGACAATGAATGAGAGATTTTACAGGGAGAACTGGATGAGTGAAGACAGGTGAGAGACACTGGTATATGGGTGTATGGTGCATGTAGATGAACAAGTAGCTTAATATACCTTAGTTGTTTCCCTTTTGATGATTAAAACTCTTATTTTTGTGGTTCTAGTTAGAGGGAACAAGGTATTCAGAATTAAATTCTGATTTGCTTCATTGAGGTACTACTTTAATAAAAAGAACACTGTCCTTAGAGTAAGACATTCATTCATTAATTTATGCTGTAAACAATAGTTGATGACTGGTGCATGCTAGAAACTGTGTTCATGCTAAAGAGGATATCCTTTTTTATGTATGAATTTGGACAAAGTTCCTGATATTTCTGAACCTTAGTTCCACATCTGGAAAACGAGACATTACTACCATGTTCATAAGATTATTTTGAAGATCAAATTAGATTGTGTGTAAATGTTTTTGTAAATTCTAAAGTGCTATCCTAGCATTTTTCATATTAATAATCTTGCATGAGAAAAGATTATCTTGATGGACTGAAATGAAATTTGTTAGTGAGTGAAGAAACTCACAGTGGTCAAAGAAGAACACTAGTCATTCTCTAGGTATAACCTAGATTCATACTCCATAAATCTAGCAAATTAAAACACAAAAAAATTTCCTGAGCAGTATCTTAAGTTCTTTAATAACTCTATCTCTTGGAAGTCAGTTTTTTAAAAAAACTATAGAATGTGAATAATAATGCCTACTTCACATTATTTTATGAGGATTACATGAGATAATGTATATGAAAGAAACAATTTATCTCAGTGTTTGGCACTAAATTTGCTTCCAATAAATATTTGTGTCTTCTGAGTCTGAACTAAAATAGGAGATCTGTTTTGCAGTTGTGAGCAAGCATGAGTATCATTTTAGAGTTTGTAATTTTCAGCTTGGCAAAAGTAGAGAAATGTCAAATATGATTCGAATACATAGAAAAATATTCAGGGGAAAGAAGATGGGAATTATTTTTATGGTATCTGATTCTAAAAGGTAAGATTGTCACTATGATTGTCACAATTCTTCCAACCTTGACTGTGCCCAATTTCAGAGCCACTTCTATATGTTTGGGTATTTTTTATAGCAGCACCTCACTATTGATACCAAAATCCGTACTGGTTATCTAACTGCTGTGTAACAAGTTACAACAAACATAGTGACTTAAAATAATATTATTTTTATTATCTCACAGTTTCTATGGATCAAGACCTCAGACATGACTTAATTGTGCCTTCTGCTTGGGATCTCACAAGACTGTAATCAAGATGTTGGCCTGGTTGCTTTCTTATCTGGAGGTTTGACTGGGGAAGAATCCTCTTCTAACCTCATTCAGGTTGTTAGCGGAATTAAACAATCTATTTGTGGGAGTGAGGGCCCTGGCTTCTTTCTGGATGTTGAATTTTGAACTCAAGAAAGATGTAGGAGAATGAACCAGAGTGTCTGGGTTTGGGCAAGGGTACAAGTGAAAAAGTGTTAAATCAAGGGTTGGGGGTATTGCATTAAAATCTTTAGGCTCAGAAGTAACTTTGGAGTACCACTTCTGAAATGTGGATGATGGTTGGCTCTGATTAAGTCTCAGGCAGAAAAGCATTCCTGATTCTTTTTAGGCCTTGAACAGTGCCTTCATAGTCATTGATCTATTGCTTCATGGGTTGATTCATAGACATTCTCTAAGTGTCTTCCCTATTTTAGAATTTGTAAGTTCCAGAAGGCTGTCAGCAGTTCCTTACCATATGGGTTTCTCCAACATGTCTGTTTACTTTATCAAAGTAGAGTCTCTACAATGAGTCCCTTAGCATGGCAGAGTCTTTTATAATGTAGCATGATCATGTGAGTAGCATCCTATCACCTTTGTCATATTCTATTATAGAAACAAGTGACAGGTCCTGCTAATAGTCCAAGGGAGAGATTATATAAGAGCATGAACACCAGGAAGCAGAGATGATGGAAGACTACTCTGTAGTTTGTTTACCACAGAAGGCTCAAGAAAATCTGAAAATAAGTAACTCTAACAGGTGAAATGTGTAGCACTGTATATAGCTTGACACATAGTAAAACCCAGAATTATTTTTTGGAGGATGGTCGCCTTCTAGTACAGGCTTCCCCTGCTAGGTGAGTGTTCAAGGAATCCATTGGCAACAGTGTACCAGCTAGCATTACTGTCAGAGGCTGTGTCTGACTTTAGTGAATTTTTTTTTTTTTTTGAGATTCTTTCAATGCATTTTCACATTTCATGTTGGGTGATTTATGAGTGCACCTGCCCACACTGTGCTGAGTGTTCAGCAGTTTTTGACCCAAAACAACATTACTCCCATGCCCCACCATCCTTATTCACCCAAGTGACTTTTTTTGTTTCTCTGGATGAAAAAGTTCTTAAGGGAAATGTTTTGCTGATGTGGAAGAGTGGAAAAAAAAAAAGTCGACAGAAGTACTAAAAGGCATCAGCATTGATGAGTTCAAAAACTGTTTTGAGTAGTGGAAAAAAAATCTTGATGGGTGTTTTGAATCAAGCAGAGAGTACTCTGAAAGTGACAAGACACGAATAAAAACACAAATGTTTATAAATAAATTCAATTTTGGGGGTCCCCTCTTGTATTCATGCTGTTTGAACTTGAATATACACTTTAACAGTGGTTTAGACAACTAGAAATTGACCACAGGATATTGACTAGGTTGGAGAGGAAAGCAAGCCAATTTACTTAAATATTTAATGAAATGACTCTGCAATTTGCTATCTGGATGGTCTTGGGCATGTTTCTTAACTTTTGAGGACCTGATTTCCTCATCTGTGGAATAGGAATAACAACAGTAACTACTTCATAGAGTTATACAGAAGATTAAATTAGCTATATCATATAAAGTACTGAAGCACTTAAGTCAGTGTCTGATAAAGGCAGATAAATCTTGAAGCTACGAAACTTAAATTTCTGGGCAAAATGTAGTGACTCATACCTATAAACCATGTACTTTGAGAAGCCAAGGTGGAAGGATTGCTTGAGGCCAGGAGCTTGAGACCAGTTCAGGCAACATATTGAGACCAAAAATTTAAAAATTAGCCAGGGGTAGTGGTGCGCCCCTGTAGTCCTAGCTACTTCAGAGACTGAGATGGGAGAATCGCTTGAGACCAGGAATTTGAGACTATAGTGAGTTCTGATTATACCACTGCACTCCAGCCAGGGCATCAGAGTGAGATCTTGTCTCTACTAAAAAAGAAAAAAGAAGAAAAGTAAGAAACTTAAATTTCCAGGTCCCTCACATGCATGGATATTTCCAAGGCCCTGAATTCATACAAAAGAAAATACAATTATTGTCTTGAGCATTATTACTAGAGGTCACTGTGAAACAGGTAAGTGCTTTTTAATATGACATGTAAAAACTCATAAAGTCAAGAGTATTTAATAAAAGGATTTGGAAAAGATACTGTAAAAAGACTGCATTATAGTGGCAGTGCTGGCAACAGTGGAAGGTATGCCTGATGTCATTTAAGTTCCATTCAAACCCTAAAATTTGAAATAATCTGTACCTTTATTTAAGCTACTTATATTAAGGACTACCAAATGCATTTTAGACACTTTTTCTTATCCAATCCTACTCTCCTAACCAAAAGCCTGGGATGGGGGTCCCCAGTTTGAGGTAAAGTGGCTCATTGAAACTAACATCATTAAGATCTGGGAATTCAAATATGGATCATTCACCCAAAGACTCTTCATAAAACCCAAATAGCAATATGGAGATAATATAAGGAGCCAGAAAAAATATGTAAGTTAAGGCAATAAGAACACTGAGATCAAAGAGTAAATGGTATATTCAAGTAAAAGCTGACTGGGAAGAATCCTGATCTCTGGGGGTGGTTTTTCATGGGATTCCGGGACTGGCTTAAGAATATGCCAGGACTTAAGACAAATGGAGTGGGGCAGGTTTATCCAATCTATGGTTAGGATTTTGTGTTGATTTTTCTCTTCTAAAGATAATAAGTAGTTGCTGGCAGAGGGCATTTACTGAATGAGATCCCAGTGTCTTAGACTCTTTAAAAAAGGAAAAACTTACTGTTCTTTCTCTACTCTTAACACTTATTCACACTTAAGATTAATTCTCCAACTCTGCAGGCACCAACTGTGTGTCTTACAATTCAATTATGACACTAACTACCCAGAATTATGTGCAAATACCACAGATTAAGGGTTTAGCCCCACAAGACTTCCCTCCCCATTTCAGATGTGACTCACAAGTAGTGACACCCAGGTTACCCACACTTCCATCTGAATTGGCTACAAATGACAACTCTCCTCAAGTTTGATAATTTGCTATGATCACTCATAGAACTCAGAGAATTACTTATGTTTACTGGTTTATTATAAAAGATATGATAAAGGATACAGATGAACAGACAGTTGAGGAGGTACCCAGGGCTAGATCTGAGAGGGTCCTGAACACAGAAGCTTCTGCCCCCATGGAGCTGGGGGTGTGCCACCCTCTCAGCACATGGATATGTCCACCAACCCAGATGCTCTTTAAACCCAGTACTTGAGGGATTTTTTAATGGAGAATTCATCATGTATTCATGATTGATTATTAACTCAATCTCCATTTCCTCCTCTTCCCTGAAGAATGAGGAATGAGGCTGAAATTTCCCAGATTCTAATCCTGGCTTGGTCTTTCTGGTAACCAGTTTTTGTTCTGAAGCTATCCAGGAGCTCATCAATAATTGCTTCATTAAAACAAAAAAATACTATCACCCAGGAAATTCAAAGTGATTTAGAGCTCTAGGTCGAGAACCAGGGTCAAAAACCAAATAATAAAACAAAAGATGCTCCCAACACCGTATTACTTAGAAAATTATAAAGGTTTTAGGAGTTCTGCACCAGGAACTGGGGATGAAGACCAAATAATATATTTATTGTAGCACAGTATCACATCCTCAAAGGAATAAATCACTTTTTTTGAAAAGGCTGCCATGTATGAAAGAGCCTAGATCTGGTTTTGGGAAATGTCACTGAAAAATTGTTATTATTGTGAGATCGGCTAGGAACCTAAAGTAATTCCTCAGTAAGAGGAAGGGTAAGTGAGTGCCTTTCTGTTGCATACTTTCCCATCGGGGAATTGTACATTCCAGGCCATGGTAGTGCACTTTGACCCTCCCAACCCCTGAATCTGACGTGGAAAGCATTCAAGAGACTCAGAAGGAACTACTCCAAGGAGGTAACATGCCCTGGCTCCCTCATCCTCCCAGATACCTAAGTAACTACTGTAAGACACCATTCTCCATCCTAGCTCTTCACATTGTGCATAGTCCTGGGAAACAGTGATGCCAGTTAGGGAAACTTGGACTGTGACTTGCAGAACCAGGACTTGAGTGGAGGATGGGCTTCTGCAATCAGAACTGAAAAATGAAGCAGGTATAGGCTCCAGCTGCTGGCACTAAAGTTGAGCAATAACCGGGGCCTGAGCAAAATGAGGGTTTCAAAACATGTAACATTCTCTAAGAGAGTCCATATGTTAATCCACAAAAAAAGTCTCAACAAATTTGTAAAAATTGAAATTATACTAAGTATCTTCTCAGACCACAGTGGCCTAAAACTGAAAATCTATACCAAGAGAAACTTCAAAGTGTGTACAAATATCCAGAAATAAAAATTATGCTACTGAGCAATCATTGGGTCACTGAAAAAATTAAAATGAAAGTCAAAAATTTTTAAGAATAAATGAAAATGGAAACACAACATAACAAACCTATGAGATACAGCAAAATCAGTGCTAAGAGTGAAATTTATAGCACTAAATAGCTACATAAAATAGTAAAGAGACTACAAATTAGTAACCTACTGATGGACTTCAAGAAACTAGAAAAGCCAAAATACATCAAACCCCAAATTAGCAGAATAAAAGAAATAGCAAAGATTGTAGCAGAACTAAATGAAGTAGAAATGAAAAGATCAGTGAAACAAAAAGTTGATTCTTCAAAAAGATAAACAAAATTGGTAAATCATTAGTGAGACTAACCAAGAAGAGAGTTTACTCAAATAAGTAAAATCAGAGATGAAAAATGAGGCATTGCAACTGATACTGCAGACATACAAAAGATGGAAACTTATAAATAACTGTGCTCACAAATTAGAAAGCTTAGGGAAAATGGATAATAAATTCCTGGAAACATACCACCCCTCAAGAATTGAACCAGGAAGAAATAGAAAACCTGAACAGACAAATAGCAAGAAGTGAGATTTCATTAGTAATAAAAAAATTATCTCCCAAAAGGAAAGCCCAGTACTGGATGGATTCTGCCACAGGTACAAAGAACTAATGCCAATACTCCTGAAACTGTTCAGAAAAATAGAGGAGGAGGAAAAACTACCTAACTCCTACAAGGTCAGTATCATCTTGATACCAAAACCAAACAGAGACAATAGAACAAAAGAGAAAACTATAAACCAATAACACTGATAAATATAGACACTAAAAACTACAAATTCCATTTTAAAAAGTTCTTAGATTTGGTAAATTAGTTTGGTAAAGTTGCAGGATGCAAAATCAATGTATAAAAATCAGTAGCATACATGAATAACAATCTAGCTGAGAATGAAATCAAGAAGGCAATCCCATTTATAATAACTATTTTAAAAAACCCCATAAGAATAAATTTAGCCAAGGAGTGAAAGATTTCTACAAGGAAAACAACAAAACACTGATGAAAAAAATTGTAGATGACACAAAAAATGGAAAAGCATCCCATGTTCATGGATCAGAAAAATTAATATCACTTAAATGCTAACATTGTCCAAAGCAATCTACAGATTTGATGCAATTCCTATAAAAATACCAGTATAATTGTTCACTCAAGCCGGGCTCGGTGGCTCAGCCTGTAATCCTGCGCCTTTGGGAGGCTGAGGTGAGTGAATTGCCTGAGCCCGCAGGTTCGAGACCTGCCTGGGCAGCGAGACCTCATCTCTACAATAAATCTAAAAATCAGCCGGGCGTGGTAGTGCATGCCTGTAATTCCAGCTACTGGGAAGACTGAGGTGGAAGGATCGCCGGAGCCCAGCAAGTCAAGGCTGTGGTGGCCAGGAGCGGCCACTGCACTCCAGTCTGGGTGACAGAGTGAGACTCTATATCAAAAAAAAAAAAAAAAATTATTCACTCAAATTGAAAAAAAATCCTAAAATTCATATGACAGTACACACAATTCTGAATAACCAAAACAATCCTAAGCAAAAAACACACACACACCAAAACACGAAACATCAAATTGCACACACAAAACAAAACAGGAAGCATCAAATTACCTGATTTCAAATTATATTGCAAGGCTATAATAACCAAAACAGCATGGTACTGGTATAAAAATAGACTCAAAAATCAATAGCACAGAAGACAGAAGATAGAAATAAAGCTACACATTTGCAGCCAACTGATCTTTGACAATGTTGACAAAAGCATACATTGAGGAAAGAGCAACCCTAATCAATAAATGGTGCTAGGAAAATTGGCTTGCCATATGCAAAATAGTAAAACTGAGCCTCACTTTCTCACCATATAAAAATCAACACAAGATGAATTAAAGATGTAAATGTAAGACGTGAACCTATAAAAATAGTAGAAAACCTAGGAAAAAACTCTTTTGGACATTGGTCTAGGCAAAGCATTAGTAACTAAGACTTCAAAAGTACAAGCAATAAAAACAAAAATAGAAAAGTGGGACTTAATTAAATTAAAAAGCTTTTGCATAGCAAAAGAAATAATCAACTGTGTGAACAGGCAGCCTGCAGAATGGGAGAAAATATTCACAAATTATGCATCTTACAGGAGATTAATAGCTAGAATTTACAAGGACTGAAACTACCCAAGATCAAAAACAAGAAAATAATCCTATTGAAACTGGGCAAAGGACACAAATAGACATTTTTCAAAAGAAGACATATGAGGATTGACCCCCAAAACAACTAGAATTATCTTTTTGGAGTGTGAGTCTCTTGTAGCATACAGGCTTCCCCTACTACCTACTAGATAAGTGTTCTGGGAACCCATCGGCATCAGTGTACCAGTTAGCATTGTTGTGAGAGTCTGCGTTTAGCTTCAGTTAATTTTGGGGGGAGATTCTTTTAACACATTTGCCCATTTCATGATGGATGATTTATGAGTGCACCTATCAACACTGTGCTGAGTGTTCAGCAGTTTTTGACCAAAAATGGCGTGACACTGGTGCCCCACCCCCCCATTCAAATACCCTATCTTCCTCAAAGGGAAACATTTGACCCATGTGGAAGAAGTGAAACAAAAAATGGCAGAAACACTAAAAGGTATCGAAATTGATGAGTTCAAAACCTGTTTTGAGCAGTGAAAAAAAAATCTTGATAGGTATATTGTACCAAATGAAGAGTACTTTGAAGGTGATTGAAGTTTAAACATGTAAGAATAAATACACAATTTTTTCTAAATAAATTCTGTTTTTTTGGGGGGCTCTCCTCATATGAATGGCCAACAAGCATAAGCCAAAAAAAAAAAAAAATGCTTAGTATCACTAACCATCAGAGAAATTCAAATTAAAGCCACAATGAAATATCATCTTATCCCAATTAGAATGGTTATTATTAAAAAGACAGTGTAGCAGATGTTGGTGAGGATGGGGAGAAAGGGAAAACTTATATGATGTTGATGGGAATGTGAATTAGTACAACCTCTATGAACAAGTATGGAGATTTCCCAAAGAACTAAAAATAGAACCACCATTTGATCCAGCAATCCCACTACAGGGTATTTACCCAAAGGAATAGAAATCAATATATCAAAAAGATACTATCCGTCTATGTTTATTACAGACTACTCACAATAACAAAAGAATGGAATCAACCTAAATGTCCATTAGTAGATGATTGTATGAAGAAAATGTGGTATAAATGCACAATGGAATACTACTCAGCTATTAAAAAGAATGAAATCATGTCTTTTACAGCAACATGGGTGGAACCAGAGGCTGTTATTATCCTAGGTGAAATATATCTTTCTGTTTCTTAAGTTAGATATAGAAAAACAAATATTGCTTGTTCTCACTCATAAGTGGTAGCTAAATAATTTATATACCTGGATGTAGAGAGTGGAATGATAAATAGTAGAGACTTTGAAGGGTGAGGTGGTTGAATGGGACATATGATGAGAAATTGATTAATGTGTACAGTGTATGCTTTTCAGTTGATGGGTACCCTGACTTGACCTGTATGCAGTCTATGCATACAACAAAATTGTGTTTTTACCCCATAAATTTATACCCCAAAATAAATAAATAGATAAAAGGCAAATCTAGAAAACAATGCAAATGTATGAATACTTTCTTAAAAATATATTGCTATTAATGACACTTGATTTCTGGATTGGCTTGAAAAGACATCAATGATGAGCCTTAATCTATTAATAAATGGAATGTGAAAATTTGTCTAGTGGGCTAAAATGTTTGGTTTCAATCATTTTATTATCACGTCTTCAAAGAGAAGGCTGAAATTATAAAAATGTTTAAAGAAACTCAATCTCTGCCCTGACAATTGCTTGTCCTGCAGAGAAATCTGTTCTTGGTTTGGAGGTAATCATATACATAGGAACTTCCTAGTATAGCACTGTTAGAATCCCATGGTGAATTGAAAAGACCATAGTCTTTGTAGTGTGGACCTCCTGGATTAAAATTCTGATTCTATGTGTCATAGCTCTGAGATTTTGGAAAAGTCACTTAGGCTTTCTGAACCTCAGTACTCTTAGGAATAGTAATATTTACATAATAAGACAAAGCACATAAAGCACCTACCTGAATGAATATCACAGAAAAGTTTCTTTTATTTCTCTTGGGTGACTTTGGGAAACTCGTCTTTCCTCTTATCCTTTCTCATAGCCTTGGAAACCACACCCTTCTTCACTCTCTGAGTTTTAATTTTCTCATCCATGAACATTATAAAACCTCCAGTGCTCTGGAGATTAAATGAGTTAAAGTACTATGAACCACAAAGTGCAAATTCTTGAACAGGAGTCATTATGGTTAGCAGCCAGGAAACCAGATGAAGCAGCAAAATAGACATTTTTTTGAAGTCTCATTTACTTTCTAGAAAACAACTGCTAAGTTCATAAATAAGTCCTCAGAACTCAGTGATGTGATATTCATGGCTTTGTGCTAGCTAAGTCACATTGTAATTGTAATTTTACCAAAGACAAGTTGAAGAGAAGTCTAGAAGAGAGATCTAGAAGTGAAAGGAAATATTGATTGGAATTGTTCAAGTTCACCTTTTCCTATTTTCCTTGTAGGATTAGGGCAATAATATAATAATTAGCAAGAGTAAGTCTCATGCTTCATTAGAATGCCTTGTGGTAATATCACTTTTGCTCTTAGCAAGATGAGAAAAGTTGAGTAAGAGGTTAATATAAGAACTAAAGGCTCTCACCTAGTAATTAAAGTGCAGAACTACTTTTTTCCTTTTATTCCTCTCGCCAAAAAGTGAATATTGGGTGGTGGGCTGTATTTTCAGCTTGATTCCTTATTGAGTTTCAATGAATATGTATGTGTCTGTGGATGTAATTAGAAAATTTGAAGACATGACCCTTGGTGTCCAAATTTTAGAAACAGAACAAAATATGTAGTATGAGTGAAAAAAGGCAAGAACTGAGAATGGGCTTTTGGAGATGGTGTTTCTAGTTCTTCCCTCTATCTCACTGCCCACATTCAGTCAGGAAGTACTTCAGTTTTTCTTCCTAAATACTTTTCAAATCTGTCCTTTCTTTTCTATACTGCCTCTCAGGCATCTACATTTGAATGCTAATCTGCACCTTAAACTTATCATGGTCCAAATAGAACTTGTGATTTCCTTCCAAGTCTTCCCTGCCCTAAGCTTTCTTCATCTCAGTAAATGGTATAACCTGGGATCTGCCCTTCTTCTCCTTCGTTCTCACAACACACTTTCAATCCATCAGGAGGTTTTACCAGAATGTATTCTGAATCTGACCATTTTTCATCGCCTCCATTGCTTCAATCATGGTTAACGCCACCATTGTCTCTAACCTCTACATTTGCATCAACTTTCTGACTGGTCTGTCTAATTCTATTCTTGTTTCCTTCCAGGCCATTCTTTGTACAGCATCCTCAGTGATCTTAAAAAACAAAACAAAACAAAACTGTAGCATTGTGCTCCCAGCCTAACATGCTTCAGTGGATTCCTAGTACAACCAGAGTGCAGTTTAGAATCCTGTGCCATGTTCTACAAAGCTTTTCCTGATTTGGTTTTGCCTACTCCTTCAACCTCATTTCCTTGTAAGACTTCTCATATTCTGCTTTTGCCACAGTGAGCTTCTGTTTGTCTCTCAAATGCCACATTCATTTCTGCCTGGCACTTGCTCATCCTTCTGCTTGAAATGCTTTTTCCTAAGACCTTCATGTAGTTGTCCACTTAAATGTCATCTCAGAAAACACCTTGGCCACTCTAGTGAGAACCTAAAGAAGTTTCTTTCAACTTATTTCCAGTTTTATTTTTTGTAAAGCTTGTATCAGACCCCCAAATTATGTATTAACTATTATTGTCTTTAGTTTCCACTAGAAGGTAAGTTGCTTGTGGGTAGGGATTCCGTCATGTTCACCTCTGTATCTATGCCAGGTAGAGCAATGCCTGTCACATATAGGGGATTGCTAAATATTTGTTTATTGATTAATTAATTGACTGCTAGGTTTGAGCCTCATCTTCTTTTCTGAGATTATCATAGTAGCCTTCTTCTTGTTAACTTTCTCTAGTTTTGAATGAGTGAGTGAGTTAATATAATAAATATTCTATTAGAATAAATATTCTAAAAAATTATCGCCTTTAGCTGGGCTCGGTGGCTCAGCCTGTAATCCCGCGCCTTTGGGAGGCTGAGGTGAGTGGACTGCCTGAGCCCGTGGGTTCGAGACCCGCCTGGGCAATTTGGCAAGACCTCATCTCTACAATAAATCAAAAAATCAGCCAGGCGTGGTAGCGCATGCCTATAATTCCAGCTACTCGGAAGGCTGAGGTGGAAGGATCACTGGAGCCCATCAGGTCGAGGCTGCGGTGGCCGGGAGCAGCCACTGCACTCCAGTTTGGGTGACAGAGTGAGACTCCAACTCAAAAAAAAAAAAAAATTATCGCCTTTTAGAGAATCCAAGCTCATCTCAGTTTATAGTAGATTCTTTATCATCCGATCTCCATCTACTACTTTAGCCACATCTCTCATCAATCTAAACGTGAATGTATCATCACTCATCTGCTTAAATTTACCAAAGCATAATATGCTGTTTATAATTTTATGCATTGCTCCAATTATTCCTATTCTCTAGAAATGCTCTTTCTCATTCCCACTCTTTTCCTGTATAATTATTAGTCAGTCTTCAAAAATCACTTCAAAAAAATAGAATAACGTAAGGGAAAAAAAAAGACATCTGTGGCTTCACTTCCTTTAGGAAGGCTTTTCCAAATCATGCAGCCTGGGTTTCCCTGGATTTCTTTCTCCTGTAGGTTCTTAGCTTCCATCTGCCTGTGTATTTGTCATATCATGTTGTGATTTTCTTCACCCACATTCAACTCCTCTGCTAGAGTGTGAGATCTTTGCTGGCAGGGGATAGGTTTTCTTATTTTTATAGTCCCTGGGGTATGGGACCTGGGAACTTACTGGATTCAACTGCTGCATGTGGTTCTAGTTAGGAAAAAATTCATTACTGAGCAATTTTGTTCTGAATATAATTACAATTAGCGTTGAATGCTGGGATTTAAAATAGCAATGTCAACACAGTGAACATGTAAAAAGTTTACGGATTTCAAATGTTGGCAAGTTTGAGTCAAAAGCTATAAGCTAGGTATGAATTTTATTTTGTGTTTGTAGCAGTTTTTCCTTTTTAAAAATATAGTCAACAATTGACTTTCCATTTAAAATGTATAAGAGGAAAATTAAAAATTTAATTATAAGCATTATGGGGAAGTAGTCATAAATGAGCAAATTGCACCCTCAAAATAATTATGCATACAATGATTTTTTTTGCAAGTTGACAGTGAAAAGTTTTCACTTTTAAAGTAGAGACTATACTATTCTTTCTGAGATAGGTGGGGACAAGTTAGCAGCAATAACCTTTTTAATATAAAAAAATCTGCAAGATCTTTTTGCTGAAATAAACTAGCTGGTTATATCCATTTCCTCCAACTATCAATAAGAGTAGGAAGAGGACTCTTTAGACATCTAGAGTAATGTTAGTGGGGGATGTGGTGTGGCACTAAGCTAAAATCAACAAAAACTATTATGGACCACCCTGGAAACTTAAACTATCGTTATGAATAAACCATTTGCCTTTATAGAGTTTTTGTCTCAAATATGTGACCCTTGTCACTTTCTTGGCTTTGTTGTAAGAAATGCAAGTGAGCAGTGTTTTTCTCATTCACCACAGGAAGTCTTAGTTTCCTGTGTAATTAGAATGCTTCATCATGACATAAGAGATGATAATACTAAAAAATAGATTTAGTAATTTTCTCAAGGTTACACAACATGTAAGTGATTGAGCCAACCTATAATCTATATTGTGATTAAATACAATGAAACTTCACTCAGGCTCATGAATGCCTGACTGGTCTAATTAAAGTAGGAATTATAGCAGATCAATTCATTTTTTCAATACTTATTTATTGAGCACACATTGGATCTTCTGTGAGTACTTACTAAGCATTTTTTCTTTCCTGTGTATTCTCATAGCCCTTCATATGTTGATACATACTGTCTTACATTGACAGCCAGAAATTTAAGGGTAAAAGAGGATTGAGGTAATATTAATCTTTGTGTTCCAGTGCCTGAAAATATTAGGTATTTCATTAATATTTGTCTAATTAATTTATAAGAAAACAATAATGAATTGGTGATATAGTAGGGAGAGTAACCATAACAGACTGTTTATGAATAGGAGTCTAAAATCTAATATATCTTTGATTTGTGTTCATGGTTGATTTCCTCTAATCCCTTTTTATTTCTGATGTTTCAAATAGTATTTGCTTTTGTGTGACAGTAGACATAATTGTATAACTTTAAGACAACAACAACAAAAATCACTTAAGGAATGTTTATTATGTTCCAAGAACTGTGCTAATATTTTACGTATGTTTCATTTACTTTTTATAACAACACTTCATTGTACTTATAAGGCATAGATATAGGTGTCTTTGAGTCACAGAGATCAGATGTTAAATCCCAGCTTGATCACTAACTAGTGTGTGAACTTGGACTAATCTCACTCTATCAATTATCTACTTCTGTGTAAAAATTTTACTCCAACATTAATGACTTAAATAACAAGTATTATCTCACAGTTTCTGTGGGTCAAGAATACAAGCATAGCTTAACTGAGTCCTCTGCTTCAGGATCTCTCATAGGACTGAAATCAAGTGTTGGTCAGACTGGGGTCTCATCTGAAAGCTTAACTGGGAATGATTCTCTTCCAAGGTCACAGGATTTCTGGCAGGATTCAGTTCCTTGCAATCTGTTTGACTATGGGTCTCATTTTTTAACTATTAACTAGAGGATACCTTTAGTTGCTTGCTATTGGGCCTCTCCAAAATGGCTGCTTGCTTCATTAAAGCATGAAAGTTGAAAAGGCAATAGAAAGAGTCTTCTAGCAAGATAGGAGTTATAATTTATGTAACCCAATAATGTAAGTGACATGTCATCACCTTTGCCATCCTATACTGGTTAGAAATAACTCACAAGGTTCCATTCACACCTATGGGAGAGGTATTAAACAGAAATGTGAAAATCAGGAGGTATGATTAATTTAAGACTACTTTAGAGTCTGTTTGTCATACTCACTAAGCCTTGATTTATTCCTTAATAATGAAAGAAAAATTATGCCCCATACATGTTGTGGACTGAATTTCGTCCACCACCTACCAATTCATGTGTTGAAGCCTTAACTTCCAGGACCTCTGGAGATGACTGTATTTAAAGGTAGGGTTTTTAAAGAGATAATTATATGAAAATGGGGTTGTTAGGTGAGCCTTAATTAAATATGTCTGATGTCCTTATAAGAAGAGGAGATTAAGACACAGACTATACAGAAGGACAACTATATGAAGACACAATAAGAAGATGGCCATCTGTAAGCCAAAGAGAGAGACCGCAGAAGTAATCAAACCTGCCATCACTTTGATCTTGGAAATTTAGCTTACAGATTTATTAGAAAATAGCTTTCTGCTGTTTAAGCCACCTAGTCTGTAGTATTTTATTATGGCACCCCTAGCAAACTAATACATGACATCATTGGTATATTTTCTGATGATTAAATAGCATGAAGTGTTTTGCAAAGTGTCTACTTCATAATCTATGTTAAGTAAATGTTAGCTTTTAATATTACTTATTAGTATTACCATTATTATGGAAAAGCCTCTAAGGCACAGAGATGTTGAATAACTGGATTTTAGAGCTTGTCTGGTTTATTTTTCTTTTAGGTCAGGTCTACAATGCACCTGTCTTCACTGTTTAGCTTAATTGAGCAAACATGTATTGAGCCCTTTTTATAAAGCTGG
Source organism: Carlito syrichta (assembly GCF_000164805.1). Classification (NCBI taxonomy): domain Eukaryota; kingdom Metazoa; phylum Chordata; class Mammalia; order Primates; family Tarsiidae; genus Carlito; species Carlito syrichta. Next base: position 168,760 of record NW_007090910.1, read on the forward strand.
TACTGAGTTAGGGACTGGAGATAATAGAGATATGACCATTGCACCTGATGAAGAGCTGAGCTACTGGGAGAAAGACTCACATAAGCATATATTTCAATTAGAGCATGGTAAATTTGAAGGGATATGCTCTAGGTACTATAAAAGCCCAGGGGAGAGGTTTTGGATCAGCTACCTGCAGGAAACAACTAAAGTGAACTCTTGAAGTTAGAATGTCCAGGTGAAGAAAGAGTATGAGGATGGTATCTTAAGCAGAGGTAGCCAAGTATACAACAATTTAACATTACTAGAAGCTTAGACAGTATTGTGAAGTACGCCTCACCTTGACTTTGAGCAAATTCTGCAAAAGACAAGACCAAGGAACATATGCAGGCATGCCAAAAAACATGTATACACATTTTAAGTATGATGTTTGCTCAAAAGATGCTGTTAATCAAATGAATGTTAGCGTCACCGTGTGATAGGCAAGACAGTAGAAGAAAATGGTAGAATTACAGTTGAGTGAACATCATAGTACACGTTGCTACCGTAATTTAATTCAACTTCAAAAAGCAAAACATGGATAACAACACTTAAAATGTGTTTACAGATTTTTGGCACTCCATATATTTTTAAATGAAACAAAATTTGAAGTACGACATTCTACTGCTAGTGAGTAGGTACCTTGTTAATTTTTTTGTTTCCATTTGGGTGCTACATGTAGTGATTAGATATCATGGTAGACCAGCTCATCTATGCCCACTAGGAGGATGACCAGGAGACTTTATACTGTGATTAAATCCAAAGAAAACTTGGTAAAAACTGGATTTATTAAAATGAATAGTGTGCCGGATTGAAAATGTTTAGAAAACTTTTACAAGATACTGCCAACAAATTAATCATCTAATTTCATTTTATTAATGAGGTTATCTTACTTTTAATTTTTAAAATAAAACTGAGAGTAGAGTCAGAAAATAGTGCTTAGCAAAATTATGAAGATTTGATCTTTCTTAATTTGTATAGATCTTTTAAATATAGTTGAGTGGACGAGAGCAGAGAAGAGGGGAAGGGAAAATGGAGAGAGGGATGTAAGGAGCCTTTAATAATGAGTCAGGGATGAAAAGAACCTGGAGGATGATAATAACAATAGTTAACATTTTTTTTTTTTTTTTTGAGTTGGAGTTTCACTCTGTCACCCAACTGGAGTGCAATGGCCGCTCCCGGCCACTGCAGCCTCGACCTGCTGGGCTCCAGTGATCCTTCTGACTCAGCCTTCCAAGTAACTGGAACTACAAGTGTGCACTACCACACCTGGTTAGTTTTTGATGTATTGTAGAGATGAGGTCTTGCCAAGTTGTCCAGGTGGGTCTTGAACCCACGGGCTCAGGCAATCCACTCACCTCAGCCTCCCAAAGCACGGGATTACAGGCTGAGCCACCGAGCCCGGCTAGTTAACATCTTTTAAGCATGATGCTTTCTTGGATTATCTCATGTAATTCTCACAATGGCCCATGAGGTTGATATTGTTATAATCTTCACTTTATATACAAAGAAATGGGGACACAAAGGTTATGTAATTTGTTCAATATTGCACTGTTGAAAAGTGGTTGGACCAGGATTTGAACCCCAAAATCCTGACTGTAGAACTTTTACACGACCTCTAAAAAGGGAGATGAATTTGGAAATAGCAAATTGTCTAATTAGTCTTTAACAAGCTTAACAGGCATTCATGTAGCATTGAATCTCTTTCACTTTGATAAGACTAGCTCTACATGTATTACCATGTAGAAATGGATATGGTATACAGACAATATAGTAATTAATTATAGCTCATTTTGGGAAATAGAACTTGGGAAAAGAAAAAATTTAGGTAAAGATTATAGGCCAAAATGACCTCAGAGAGTCGATAGGAGTATACAATTTTGTATAAAATGTGTTACTAACGGGAAAAACTGTACCCATATAACTTTTTTTAGGTTGTTATTGTAGTGTCATACCAGAAAGAGGACTAATAATTATTGAGCTGTACTTCTGTTTTATAAATATGTATTATATTACTTTTACAATAATCTTATAATATTTCATTAACTCAAACATATAAATGAAGAAACAAGCTCAAAGTCTCATAATTAGGAAGTGGTGAATATGTCTGCATGGAAATATAAATATACCTGATTGGAAAGTTCCATTTTTTTACCACTATACTTTGTTGTATTATCACATGGTATTTTCCTGCTTTCTTCTTGATATGAAATCTCTCTGAGTGTATAGCACCTTCTATGCTGTAAGTTCTGGATTATATTGTTAATACCTTGTTTATTACCTGCTACTAGTGCTTGATAAATATTTATTGAATTTATCATCTCAGATTTTCTTGAGATTTTTTTAGCAGAGTATATGTACCATTGAGAAGGGAGAGCATGATATATTGAGACACAAATCTCAATATCAGAAGCACCTATAAAAGTCCTAACCCTCCACAAGCTTACAAGAAGTTACAAAGGAACATAATAATATAATATTAGATAGTCATGAGCATGTTATTGTACCATATTATGTAAATAAGTAATGAACATGTGCCAGATAGTGTAGTACCACAGAATTTTAGAAGTAGAAGGAAGTTTAGGGTTCATTTGTTTGTCTCAGGAGTTAAGAGACATTGATTTAGACTAGTTATGCCATCACAATAGAGACTCAGAGTGTTAATTCAGTCATTCAAAAAATATTTTTTGAGCCTCTACTATGATGTCAACTCTCATGGAAATTTAGTCTAATAAGAATATGACTTCCTTAAGGGCAAGCAGTAAGGGCAGGGATTTATTATTATATTTAGCCTTAGTATTTTGTATAGGCTTGGTGCATAGTAAGTACTCAAAAATAATTAGTGATTGGATAAATAATATGTTTTGCTGCCATAGCCATTTCTCTTTTCCTTGGTGGGTTTTAGTTTCTTCATCTTTAACTGAGGGAGTTGAATTAGATTACATTTGCGGAAGTTATAGAATTAAGATTGTGGGTTTTGAAACTAGTCAAACCTGAACTCCCACATTAGCTCTGCACATTAGACTTTTCTGAACCTCAGTTTTCTACTCTGTAAAATGGGGATAGAATGTGATGAAGTATAAATGAGAAATTATATGTAAAGTGATTATATTTCACACACAGAAAGTAATTTAAAATGGTAGCAAAAGAAGCATTTTTCTGGTTCTGACATGCTATTTTTAGGACTCTCATTTTATTCTTTTGTGTTACAGATAAGGAAACCAAAAGATAAAATAATGTAGTTATTTGCTCATACACTAGCTTCTGCTTATTTAGGGAATTTACTATGGAACCAGCCAAATAGTAATCAGGATATTCAAGGAAGAAATAGGAGCAATACCCAGGACACTTAGTTTACACACATGTGGCATCCTAAAGGAGACCAGCAGTTACATTCTATTCACAGGCTGATATATTTTACCTCTGCCCTGGATTTACAAGATAGCCTGTTACCAGAAAAACTCTGTTGTATTTCAGAACACTGTTGCTATTGTGTTAGCCTCCTTGTAGTATTCTCAGCCTGATAGGTGGTCACGCATTACTGAAAGACCTGAATGTGCTTTTCTTCTGCTTCCCTTATTTTATTCGAAACTTAATGCTTAAAATGGTTTGCTCCTGAGCATAAACCTTTATATGCCCCCTTTTTCCTCTCCTGGAATACAGTTTCTTATTTCTTAAACCTACAATAAAGTGAAAAGGCAGAGTAGTAAGATAAGTAGGGACTAGTGAGGAGTAGAGCAAGGGCTCGAAGTCATGTTCCCTGCCAGTCAATCCATCATTCTTTCCACCAGGTTAATGCCCTTCCAGCATCCACAAGAATGATAAAGGGGATGATATTAGTGTGAAATGCTTACTGAGGAGAATAGATCAGAGCTGACTTAGGGGGCAGGTGCAGGATCATAAATCAGAGGTTTAGACTAGAGAGGGATGATGCTGCTATGGGACAAGACATTTGAAGTTTTGTGGTTGGTTTTGTTGCAAAATGAGCCGTGCCAATTAATCACTTTTTCTCCTTGTTTTTGTTAACCAGTAGCCCTGGTAGGAGGTCTTAGTCATATGCAAATTAGGTGGTTGCCTGGCGTCTAGGAGGTAAAAGAATCAATGAAAACATTCAGGATGGGAAAAATCCCAGTTCCTAGAGCTGTTGAGCTAGGTTTCTTAAGTAATAACAGTAGCTCTAGTTTAGATTATTGAGGGCTCCCTGCAATCCAAGAACCATGCCAAGTACTTAGCATACATTATCATATATAATTTTCATGGTTACTCTATAATATATGTTTTATATACCCATTTTACTGAAAAGAAAACTGTATGTTAATACATGCTTGATTTGTCTTTTGTATGAAGCAAAAACCAAATTTTAGAAAGGTAAAATAACTTTCTTGGTGATTTCTCCAAGCCTAATTTTTTGTACCTTGATATGATAGAATTATTATATCCTAAACTTGGACCCTCTTCAGTAGCATTACTCTAATAAGAGAAATGAAGACAGTTTCTTCATTATGCTAAGAACTTAACTGATTTATGAAGATTGAACTTAGCTTAATGTTATACAAGGCTAGGAACTTTTAATGGCATTTGTTAATTAAAAGAAATTTAGTTGAATTATTTAAATGATAGTTAAATATTACTGTGCACTAAATAAGACTGCCCACTCTGGATACAGAAGTTAGTAGAAAATTATGAAAAACATGATCTTACAATTAAAGTTTTTCAATTAAAATATACATTTACTACCCATTTATTAAATATTCTTAAATGAAAGATAATTTTCTGATTTCTCTATACTTTTATTTTAAAATATCTGCTTTTCTAGAATTCACTTTCTCTTTATTGCCATATAGTATTAATGTTTTTTCTAACTTTAGGTTATGAATTTAACAAACATTTATTAAGCATCTATTATGTGCTAGAGCTTGTGCTAGGTTCTAGGATTTAGAGAGAAACAAGAAGTTATCCTGGGTATTTAGAAGGTACAGCTCTAAGTGAAAGATCAACACATTCACAATAACCATAACAAAATGCCTAGTGCTGCAATTATTCAATGAACAGATTATAGGAGACACAGCAACAAGAGTTATTACTTTTGCCTGGAGAGATCAAGGGAGTTACCTCACAAAGGAGTTGGCATTTGCGGTGGGGCTTGAAGAATAATTAGGATATTGCTTTTGGAAAAGTAAGAAAAAAACAATCCAGACAGAGGGAGTGACTATACAAAGTAATGGGAGAATGAAAAGATAAGATATATGTAAATATTGGCTAATGGAACATAGGCAGAGTTTCTTGGGAGAGTAAAGGGAGATTAATCTGGGAAGGTAAATTAATCCCAAATTGAGAAGGGCTACTAGCGATATACAAATTGTTTGGGGCATTATTTTAAAACATTTTTCCTTTCTTATAATTTTTAAAGTTTGTCTAATTTTTCTTGTAATATTTGGTTTGCTTTTACTTTTTTTTTTTGACTTGGAGTCTCACTCCGTCGCCCAGGCTGGAGTGCAGTGGCAAACTCACCGCCACCCCAGTGTTGACCTGCTGGGCTCTGGCGATCCTTCTGCCTCAGCCTTCCAAGTAGCCAGAACTATAGGTGCATGCTGCCATGCCCAGCTAATTTTTTGATTTATTGTGTAGACGAGGTCTCACCAAATTGCCCGGGCTGGTCTCGAACCAGTGGGATCAGGCAATCCACTCGCCTCAGCCTCCCAAAGTGCTGGGATTACAGGCTGAGCCACCAAACCTGGCCAAGAGTTTTTTTTGTTTTGTTTTTTTTAAATACATTTTTTTATTTTAAAGATATGGGGTACAATTCAGGGTAAAGCATACAAATGCAGCACTTCTACTTCTGGATATATACCCAAAAGAATTGGCAGCAAGGATGCAAGTGAATTTTTTTTTTTTTTTTTTTTTGCGTTGGAGTCTTACTCGGTCACCCAGCCTAGAGTACAGTGGCATGCTCATGGCTATCCCAGTGTCGACCTGCTGGACTCTGGCGATTCTTCCACCTCAACCTTCCAAGTAGCCGGAACTACAGACTACCATGCTACCATGCCCAGCTAATTTTTTTTTTCTTTTTGATTTATTATAGAGATGAGGCCTCACCATGTTGCCCAGGTTGGTCTCAAACCCGCAGGCTCAGGCAGTCCTCTCACCTTGGCCTCCCAAAGTGCTGGGATTACAGGCTTAAGCCACTGCGCCTGGCCTGCTTTTACTTTCTATTAACTTTTCTTCCCCTCTGTGCTCATAGTTTATAGCAAAGTTCAGACAAAATTCAAATTCAAACCATGAAAAATTTGCCATCAGTTTTTTTTTTAACCATACTTCCAAGTATTACCCCTTCCTCTCCCACCTATATGAATCCACTCCAAGTTGCTAGTTTACTTGCTCCCTTATCATGCTTCTGCCTATGCTGTTTTGACAACTAAATTATTTTTTTTATCATTTCTCCTTATTCTCTACTTCTTCAGAGCCCACATCATCCTTCCTAGTCAAGGTAGGTGGCTCCCCTTGGCAAGCTTTCTTTGTCCAATCATAACCTTCATTCACTTTTGCTTTGTTGTATTTCACTGGAGGCCACACCAAATAAAGGCAACATCAGAAAACCAGAGCTCTTTGCAAGGGTTGTGTATAAAGATAAGGCTCACAGGACTATGCCAAATGGAGTTTTTTATGCAGATCCTCCCTTGAGAAATCTAAGAGGAAAAGTTCAAGAAGCAAAGCAGAAGACTCAGAGGTCAAGGGAGTAAAAAATGCACATTACTAGACTGGAGAGTAAAGTCAAAACAGAAGGATGTTGATCAAATATGAAAAAAAGACTGCCAGGTAGGAGATTGGAATGTGTGTGGAAGACTGGCTCAGCAACCACTAGAAAGAACATCTGCATATGCTGATGTTTCTTAGATTCTGATGCAATAATGTGCTTTTAAAATTAATTTCTGAAATTAAACAAATATTGTAAAAAAATCAGAAATTTGGAATAGCAAAAAGAAGCAAATACACATGTTCCTTAATCCATACACTTACATATAATTATCATTTTATTAAATATTCTTCCAGATTTATATATACATGAATAATGGTTTACAAAACTGAAATCATAGTGTATTATTTTGTAATTTTGTTCTTGCTCAATTTTGTCATAAATATTTTTTCCATGTCAAAAACTGCACTTCTACATAATAACTTTTTAATGCCTATATAATACTACTTTGTAATTAAACACTTATTCAAAATTTAGATTAGATTATTTGTATTTTTATGTTGTTTTTTGCTAACAGCAACATTATACTGAACCATCCTCATACAACTGCATTTGCATGCATCCTTAAATATTTCCTTAAAAAAAAAAAGACCTAAAAGTGCAATGGGTGGGTCAAATCATTCATAGTTTAAAATATTTTAAAATATTTATTATCAGATTGCCATGTAGAAATGTTTGTGTCAGTTTATGCTCTACCATGCACTAAATGAAAATAACTGTTCAAGCCTTGACAACACTGGTAATTACTGTCTTGTATCTTTTCCAGTCTGTTAGGTAAAAACAGCATTTGCATGCTTTTAAAAAATTTTTCATTTTTTAAGTTATTTTGACTTTGGATATTTTTGTATCTAAATTTACATTCTCCTGGTGAATTGCTCATTCATGATATTCACTCATTTTGCTATGATTGGTAATTAACAGTTTGACTTCATTTTTTTTCTTTCTGAGAAACAAAAATAAAGTCTTCCAATCTTCGTGTGTATTTTTTTCTCAAAGGTAATTTCTCTGTTCTTATGATCAATTTTGTGTGATTTTGTTACATAGATATATTGCATAGTGGTGAAGTCTTGGTTTTTAGTGTATCCATCACACAAAAAATATACATTGTACACATCAAGTAATATTCATCATGTACCCCCTGCAACTCCTTCAGCGTTCTGAGTCTTCATTGTCTCTTCTTTCAATCTCTACGTCCATATGTAAACATTATCTACTACTTATGAGTAAGAGCATGAAATAGTTGTTTTTCTGTATCTGACTCAAGACATTGAAAGGTATCCTTCGCTTAAGATAATGGTCTCCAGTTCCATCTATGTTACTACAAAAATACATGGTTTCATTCTTTTTTATAGCTGAGTAGTATTCCATTTTGTATATATACCACATTTCTTTATATAATCAACTACTGATGGACATTTAGGCTGATTCCATTCTTTTATTATTGTGAGTAGCCTGTAAGAAACCTACAAGTACAGTTATCTTTTTGATATATTGATTTCTATTCTTTTGAGTAGAAACACAATAGTGGGATTGCTGGATCAAATGGTAGTTCTATTTTTAGTTCTTTGAGAAATCTCCTATATGGTTTCCATATAGATCATACTAATTTACATTCCTACCAACAGTATATAGCGGTGGGGGGGTGCAAAAAAACCAGTAGGAATTTGTTCCTCCAGATCAAACAATCAGTTTTTATTGGAAGTTTTGAGAAGGTTGCCTCACCATTTGTGGAAAAAGCATTCTGAGATGTGGCAAACAGTTGACTGGTTCTTCCACAGTAACAACGAACCTACCCACACCACACTGAGTGTTCAGCAGTTTTTGACCAAAACCAGCATGTCCTGGTGCCCCACCCTCCCTATTCACCTGATCTTGCCCCAAGTGACTTGTTTTTGTTTCCTCAAATGAAAAAAATCCTTAAAGGGAAATGTTTTGGCGATGTGGAAGAGGTAAAACAAAAAATGTCAGGAGCACTAAAAAGCATCAATTACATCAAACAGAGAGTACTTTGAAGGTGACTGGATTTTAAACATGTAAGAATAAATAAATAATTTTTTATAAATACATTTTTTTGCATCTTTCCTCACCAACATCTATTACATTTTGTCTCTTTTCATTTTATTTATTTATTTATAAGATGTGGGATACAATACATTTTGTCTTTTTAATAGTAACCATTCTGACTGGTGTAAGCTGATATCTCATTGTGGCTTTTATTTGCATTTCTCTGAATATTAGTGATATTAAGTATTTTTTTAATGCTTGTTGGCTATTTGTATGTCTTCTTTTGAACTATGTGTGTTCATGTCCTTTGCCACTTTTGATGGTGTTTTTGTTTGTTTTTTGTTATTGTTTTTGAGTAGTTTGAGTTCCTTGTAAATTCTAGATATTAGTTTTCTGTCAGATTCATGTTTTGCAAATTGTTTTTTGATTCTGTGGGTTGTCTTTTCACTCTGTTGATTATTTCTTTTGCTTTTTAGTTTAATTACATCCCATTTGTCTATTTTTGTTTTTATTGCTTGTGCTTTTGAGGCTTTAGACATGAATTATTTGCCTAGACCAAAGACACGACAAGTTTTCCTAGATTTTCTTCTAGTATTTTTTTACATTTTAGTCTTCAATTCATCTTTAGTGGATTTTTATAAAAGATATGGTGAGATATAGAGGTCCAGTTTCAATCTTCTGCATATGGCAATCCAATTTTCTTAGCACCATTTATTGAATGGGTATCATTTCTCCAGTGTATATTTTTATCCATTTTGTCAAAGATCAGTTGGCTATAGATATGTGGTTTTATTTCTGGGTTCTCTCACTGTACCATTGAACTATGTGCCTGTTTTTATACAAGTATCATGCTATTTTTGTTTCTATAGTTTTGTAATGTAATTTGAAGTCAGGTAATGCAATGCTTCCAACTTTGTTCTTTTTACCTTACGATTGTTTGACTATTTGGACTCCTGGATGATTCCATATGAATTTTAGGATTTTTAAAAAATTTTGTGAAAAGTGACTTTGGTATTTTGGTAGAGATTGCAATGGATCTGTAGTGCTTGATTAAAACTGATGTTACTGATTTTTATTCAGGGTAAAAAAAATTAAAATTGAAATAAATGCAAGAAGTACTTGATGAAAACTATTGTTACTGATTTTTATTCAGTTACAAAAAATAAGAATGAATACAAATGCAAAAGTTTTTAAACTATTTCATGATTCTAAGAAACACGTGTGCACATGTGCATGCATACACACACACACACACACACACACACACACACACACACACACACTCACAGAGATAAACCTTTCAGCTCTCTATAGCTGTCTGTCTACTATCTTAAACAACACAGAATTCCAAGTAGCATAGAAACCCAGTGAGCTTGAAATGTTTATTGTTAAGACACTACCAGAACTCTTTCCATGTTGCTTAAGTACTCATTGTTCTTTTTCTGTGTTATTTGCTGTTGGTATTGTGTTTATAAATTATGCTACAGCTTAAGGGATTCAGACTAGCAATATTATTATTATCAGAAAATTGATATAATGAAAGGTAAATAAGTATTTTGTGACTTGTAATTAATGGAAAATTTGTAACATTCACTAAAAGGGATTGAAAAATTGGTCTCCAAAATGTATTCTTCTGAAACATTAGTTATTGAAATGAATGAAAAGTTGATAAAATAATTGATAAAAGAAAATTAGTACCAAATAAATTCAAAGACAGATTTTTAAAAGTAGCACGTAAATGTTATATAACCACTTATTATAGATTTTGTAAATATTATTCTCTTTTGCTCACTTTTCACCTTGTTAGATACTCTGTTTCCTGCTGAAATTGAAAATATATTTTAGTAAAATCAATCAATCTTTTCAGTTTTCTCGTTTGGTATTATAATTAGAATTTTTCCCAAATAATTATATAAATAGTTACCAAATGCCCTTTTTTTTGGTGATTTCATTTTTTACTATTTAATTCTTTATTATGTTTAACTTATAAATGAGGTAGAGTTCTAACATATCATTTCCCAAATGGGGCTGGATGATCTTAGCAATTATTGGCTGATCTATCCTTTCCCAACTACTTTCAAATTATATATTTTTATGTATGAAGACATTTTCTGTACTTGGGTTAGTTTATTGATTTTCTACTCTGTTTCATTGATCTGTTTGTTTGATGCATATAATGTACTGTTTTATGAATATACACACGAAGTCAAAATCTGTAATTGGAATGGTATGCAACTCAACTCTAAATTAGGTAAGTGATGCATCTAATTTTGTATTTACTTGAATAATAAGCATAGAAGGGATTGGAAGAAGGTGTAAGTATTTCTGAACAAGACAAGATTAAAATTGTATTGACATGTTACATAGTGAAAAGAGTATGAGCTTTGTTATCACAAAGATGTGAGTTTGAATCTCAGCTCTTCTCTATTCATTTTATTTCAGACTATGTGATCATCAGGATAAGCTAGACTATACCTCAGCACAACATAATAAGAAACTTATTTCCTGGACATGTTCTACATGCCAGGAATTGTTTTAGGTACTAGTCATTCATTGTTTAACAAAACTTACATGATCCTGCCTGCCTTCATAGAGATGACAATCTAGTTTGCTTCCAGACAGAATTCCCTTGACTGGACTGAAAGGTACCACAAATTGAGGGAAGGGAATTTCTTTCCTCTGAGAGCAAAAACTATAGGAAAACAGAGGTTACAATGAAGGGAAAGTAACAAAAGACCATATTCTATTCTACAGAGGCTGATTTGACTTCCTGAGCAAGCCTAGTGGAACTTACTAAAATCAAAGTGTATGTAACTTTTTCTGTAAATTGCAATATTGGGCTAGAACATTAGAGTAATTGTGTAGAATTTTTTAAGATTTTGTGAAATCTTACTTATATGTCCTCTTAAGCCTATACTCTAAAGGTTGGAGCCACTTATCACATGAGACAGTTAATCATCAATAGGAAAGTTCTATCATAGAAAATCCATAGACATTTGAATCATATGCATTTGAGTTAGAAATCTGCCCCTATCTCTTGATAGATGTGTGGCTTTGATAAATTATAGAGCTTTTCAGAACCTCAGTTTCCTTATCTATAAGTGGGGATGATAATAACTATATCACAAGTTTGTTGAGAATTAGAATATTATGTCATATGATATCTATAAAGCAATGAGAACAGTGCCTGGTACTAAATAGGCACATAGTGAATTGTAGTTATTCTTATTTGAAAAAATGTCACACTTATTGTAGGTTTGTGGCTGTCCCACAAAAATTCTTTGGTTATTCTCATATTTTCATCTCTGTACTTTGGAATTTAAAAGGGTCGCTAGAGTAGGGCTGGTTCCTTTTGTCATCTTTTTGGTAAAATCTAAGGAATGGAGATATTATAAAATGTCCAAGTGTGAAGGACCCTACAGATCATTTAGTCAAAATTTTGTGCTTTACAGATGATAAAACTTAGACCTACAGAGAGAAAGTGAAATGCCTCATGCCACAGAGCAAGTAAGTCAGACTTAAAGATAGCCTAGTGTTCTTGGGTTCTAGGCAGCTTAGGGCCTCAGAGGAAGAAGACTTGCAGAGATTTAGAGGCTTTTATTTGATCCCTTTGTTTCTTATCCCATGAAGTCACTCTCCAGAGATACCAAAATCTCCTAGCTTGATAACAAAATTGGAAAGTAAAAATACTAGCCCATATGTAGTTTAGAGGCAGATTGTGGTAACAGAAGAAATAACATGTGAGGTAAAAAAATTTTAAGTTACTTATTGAGTGCTCTATGCTAGTTATTAACCTTAGGTGTATACATATATTGCTTCACTTAATCCTCAAAATTGACGCATTTTTAATTCCCCTATTTTGTAGATGAGACAAAGGAAGCACAGAAAACTTGAATAATTTTTCTAGTCACTTTGACAGTGTGAGAAAGATCCAAGATTTGAATCCATGTAATCTGGCATTGGAGCTTATATTTTAAATATTTTTATTATATTTACTTTCTTCAGAAAGATAGTAAATGGTGGAGTGATTAACTGGACCAGATTTTCCTGGGACTTTTTAGTTTTAGTGCTAAAAGTCCTGAGTCCCAGGTAGCCTCTCAATCCAGTTCAAAACAAATACCTTTTTATAGTATCCACGTGTGAGCCTATATATTATCAAATAGAATGATACATATGAGTGTTTTCCTGATGCCAAAATACTTTGTGATTTTAGAAGATTATCTCAGAGAGGTGGGAGTGGTATAGTGAATGAGAACTGAAATGGAAGTCAGAAGATTAAGAATCTGAGAATTCTTACTAGTTTTTAGGGAGGTACTTCACCCCTTTAAGCCTCAGTATCTCCACCTATAAAAGAAATATTTTTTAAAACACTATATCATAGAGCTTTTCAAATTCTAAGTGAAAGCATTATTGTGGAAACTTCTAAACAATAATGTGCTAACTAAATGTAAGGGAGAATGTTAATGATGAAGATGATTTAGGTTCAGTAAGGCAGAATCTCTGCTTTAAAATGTTCAGTACTTTTCTATCATATACAAAAGCAATAATAATATAATTTATTCAAAAATAAATATTTCTTGAGCCCTACTGTGTGCCAAGTGTTGTGACACAAACAGCCTTCATGACCTAGTCCTGCCTTCTTTTCCAATCCCATCTCCTGTTCCTCTTTCAACCTACTGTAGCTTCATGTACCCTGACTGAGTCTGAATTTCCTAAAGCATACTATGTTTGCTCTTTTTATGTCTCTATGCTTTTAGTTGCTCTCATAAATACTTCAGGGTTTCTTATCTCACCTTTGCTCTGCTGATGTTATTCACTCTTCTTGTATGACCTCATCTATACCCAGAGCTTTAGCAAGATCTCAGAACTCTCATCTCTAATTTTTAAGCTGTCTGCTGGAAGTCATATCCCTTTTTATAACTGCTTACTACACATATACACGTGAGCATTTCACATATATCTCAAACTCAACTGGTCTAAAATGGAATTCAGTATTTCTTTACATTTGCTCTTTCTTCTTTGTTCTGTATCTCATTCAGATTGTCATCTTCCTAACTGTCATACAAAGTGGAAACACAATAGTCTTTTCAGATTTGCCCTTATCTCATCCCAACATTCAAATATTCAAGTACCACAGATTGTATTCATCTTTATTTCTCAAAGACATTCTCTACTCTTCAACCCCATCAACACACACTGTCTTCTTTCAGCCTCTCATCTCTTCTCAACTGGTTTACTGCATTCTTCCTAGACTTCCTGTTTTTATGGTTTAACTCTCCTTATTACTGCCTCTCATCCCAATTTTGTAATTCATCCTCAAAATTGTTGACATGATAATCTTTCTAAAACAACAATCTGATCTTGTGACTTTTCAATCTATAATTCTTGAATGACTTTATAGTGTTCAAAATAAAGTTCACATACAAGCTTGGTATACATGCCTTTTTATTACCTAGAAGTTGACTACTTCTCTAACTTCATTTCCTACCATATTCTCCCTTCCTTATCCCTTTTTAAAAAAATATACTCACATGGTTCTTATATAAAGAACTACTTGTAGTTTCATATCTATTAACCATAGGATCTCAAACATTTTTTAATATATATTTTTTATTTTAAAGTTGTGGGGTATAGTTAAGGGTTAGGTATACAAATATTGATTGTGCAGGTACCCTTGTTGATAAGGTGTGCCCCCTTTCCCCAGACAGATGTTCAAGGTCCACTTATGAGTGAGAACATGTGATGCTCATATCCTTGTTTCTGTGAGAGATCGCTCAGTATTAAGAACTCTAATTCCATCCAGGTTGCTGCAAAATTCATGATTTTTTTTTTTATGGCTGCGTAATATTCCATTGTGTATATATACCACATTTTAAAAATCCAGTCCTCTTTT
>NW_007090910.1:183610-185691 GCF_000164805.1 Carlito syrichta
ACTGGAGTTAGGTGGTATCTCAGTGTAGTTTTAATTTGCATCTCCTTGATGACTAGTGAGGTTGAACATTTCTTCATGTATCTGTTGGCCGCCCACTTTGAAATGTCTGTTCATGTCTTTTGCCCACTTTGTAATGAACCTGTTCAGTAAATGGTCCTGGGAAAACTGGCTGACCACATGCAGAAGATTGAAACAGGACCCCTATCTATCCCCATACACAAAAAATAACTCTAAATGGATCAGAGACCTAAATGTAAAACCTCAAACCATAAGAACTTTAGAAAATGCGGGACACACCCTTATGGAAATTGGAACTGGCATCCAATTCCTGAGCAAAATCCGAAGTGCCCAGGCCATAAGAGATAAGATAGACAAGTGGGACCTCATTCAACTGACAAGCTTCTGCAAAGCCAAAGAAATCATCAAGAGAGCAGGGAGACAGCCCACAGACTGGGACAAAATATTTGCCAACTCCATGTCTGACAAAGACCTAACATCAAGGATCTACAAGGAACTCAAACGTGCTGAGAAGATCTTAAACTTTCTTGTGTTGTACATTCTGTTTCCTCTGCCTGAAATAGCAATTTGCCCCCTATAGTTTCTTTTTTCTTTCTTTCTTTTTCTTTCTTTCTTTCTTTCTTTCTTTCTTTCTTTCTTTCTTTCTTTCTTTCTTTCTTTCTTTTTCTTTCTTTTCTTTCTTTTTCTTTCTTTCTTTCTTTTTCTTCCTTCTTCTTTTTTTTTCTTTGGTCTAGCAGTCTCCCACTCATCTTATAAATGTCAATTACTCAGGGAATCTTTTCTTGATCACCTAAACCTTTTATGTGCCACCTAAACTTTTTTTTTTTTTTTTGAGTCAGAGTCTCACTCTATTGCCCAGGCTCTGGAGTGCAATGGCATGCTCATAGACACTGCAGCCTTGACCTGCTGGGCTCAGGTCCTTCCACCTCAGCCTTCCAAGTAGCTGGAACTACAGGTGCACACTACCTCACCTGGGTTATTTTTTAATTTATTGTAGAGACAAGGTCTCACCAAGTTGCCCAGGCTAGTCTCGAACCCCTGAGCTCAGGCAATCCTCCCAAAGTACTGGTATTATAGATTTGAGCCACTGCTCCTGGCAACCACCTAAACTTTTGTATTCCTACCAGTTAGTTGCATAGGTTTTGACTATTTTCCTTGCCCAGATTGTTCTATATTATAATTGCTTACTTACCTGTCTACCTCTCCTACAGGTCACTGAGCAACTTGATTTGGATTATATTTTTGTTATCTATATCTATCATCTAGCATAGTACCTGATACACAGTAAATGTTTCTAAAGGAGTGAATGACTGAATGAATGAACCAGGTTGAGTCATGGTAGTACTTTAGAGGGTGGTCATAAGGAGAGTGGAGGAATCTTGGAACAACCTGGGAGACCAACAAGTTCACAAAGTCGAATTGTATAAAGGTGCTTAATTAATTAATTAAATGCAAGTGACATAAATCAACTCAAGCTATTAAGTTTTTTTAAAAGGGCTTATAGTAAGATACATGAATGTCTCATAAACACCAAGGGTAGCCATGCTATGAAGGATATTGAAACTCATCAGATAGTCTTCATTCCTTAACTCAGGTTTCACTCGTCTGTTTCCCCCCCGAAAACATTCTTTCTCTGCATCTTCTTTCTCAAGACAGAATGTGGTGACCACACAATTCTCTTTATCTTATTTATAATCTATTCTCTGTGTAATATTAGTCATCAACACCCAAACATCACACTTTCTCAAATCTCTAAGATCAGTCACTTTTTAAGGGGCTACATACCAAGAGACTAGCTGTCTCTCCTAATTTTGATTTCCTAGTGAAGAAAATCTAACTAGTCTAATTCAGTCAATCAGCTATGATCTGGAGGACAGCATTACACAATGCAGACTTGTGGCCACAGGCTCTCCATATTGGATCAGGAGTGCAGGTGTCTAACTTTTTTTTTTTTTTTTTCATTAATCAGTATTTTTTATTATGGTTTTGTGGGGTACAGTTAAGGGTAAGGTGTACAATGATGTTTCATTCAGGCCCCCTGTAGATGAGAAGTGTTTTCCCAT
>NW_007090911.1:0-315 GCF_000164805.1 Carlito syrichta
AAAAAAAAAAAAAAAAAAAAGGTACATATACATAATGGAATATTATACAGCCATAAAAAAGAACAAAATCATGAATTTTGTTTATAATACTGAGTGATATCTCATAGAACAAAGATCTGAGCATCACATGTTCTCACTCCTAAGTGGACCTTGAACAACTACCATAATACTATAAGAAAAGGATTGACAGTGGCGGGAAACTATGGGGGGGCAGGGGAGGGGAAGGGAGGTGGGATTAATGGTAGTCAATATCTGTCTGGGGAAAGGGGGGCACACCTCATCAATAAGGGTACCTGCACAATGAATATTTGTATA
>NW_007090912.1:0-313 GCF_000164805.1 Carlito syrichta
TTGTTTATCTTTTAGGACTTTGAAGATAGGGCTCCAAGCTCTCCTAGCCTGTGGGTTTCTGTAGATAAATCTGCTGCTATGCTGATTGGTCTTCCATGGTAGGTGATCTGGCCTTTTTCTGTTGCTGTCTTTAGAATTTTTTCTTTTATGCCTACTTTGTTTAGATGAATTATTATGTGTCTAGGAGTTGGTATTCTCATTTGTTGTCTTGCAGGGGTCCTCTGAATCTCTTGTGTTTGAAGTTTTGCATCATTGATTAGATAAGGGAAGTTTTCTTGAATGATATCATGGAAAGTTTGTTCCAGTGTGGTCT
>NW_007090913.1:0-336 GCF_000164805.1 Carlito syrichta
GGAGTCTCACTCTGTCACCCAGACTGGGGTGCAGTGGCCGCTCCTGGCCACTGCAGCCTCGACCTGCTGGGCTCTGGTGATCCTTCCGCCACAGCCTTCCAATTAGCTGGAACTACAGGCGCACGTTACCATGCCTGGCTAATTTTTTGAATTATTGTAGAGATGAGGTCTTGCCAAGTTGCCCAGCTGGGTCTCAAACCCGCGAGCTCAGGCAATCCACTCACCTCGGCCTCCCAAAGCACAGGATTACAGGCTAAGCCACCGAGCCTGGCTTAATTTTCCTTTTCTTTTTTTTTGAGTTGGAGTCTCACTCTGTCACCCAGACTGGAGTGCAGT
>NW_007090914.1:0-342 GCF_000164805.1 Carlito syrichta
GGTTACCAGAAATGGCCCAGCACGAACTTTGGGCTGGGCCACATTCCCAAGGGCCCAGCGTCCATTTTGGACTGGGCCACATTCTTTAGGAACTGGTCTGACCTATAATTAAGTTTTTTATGGTACAGGTAAAGTTAGCACAGAACAGAAAGGTATTAGGATTTAAGTCAGTCATTAGGTGTTGGGAATGCATAAGTTTTAGAAGTTATTGCTTATTAGGATTTTATGATATTAAAACTGTTGTATTGATTTTGAGGAATGTAAACCAAGCATAAGGAACAGTGAGATAATTTTGGGATTGTCCTATTGTCCTTCCTCATGCTTGGGGGAAAACGCCTGGTG
>NW_007090915.1:0-309 GCF_000164805.1 Carlito syrichta
AGGCAATCCACTCACCTCAGCCTCCCAAAGGCACGGGATTACAGGCAGAGCCACCGAGCCTGGCTCACCTACTCTTTTACCTAATGCCAATCTTTCCATCTCTGCTGCCTTTAAGTGAGGTCGGTAGTCTTGTTAAAACAACTAAAAAAAAACCCCTCAAAACAAAACATCAACCGGCCGGGTGTCGTGGCTCAAGTTTGTAATTCCAGCACTTTGGGAGGCCGAGGCGAGAGGATTGCCTGAGCCCAGAGGTTCGAGAACAGCCTGGGCAACTTGGTGAGACCTCACCTCTGCAATAAATCAAAAAAT
>NW_007090916.1:0-362 GCF_000164805.1 Carlito syrichta
CGGCCACTGCACTCCAGTCTGGGCGACCGAGTGAGACTCCAACTCAAAAAACAAAAAAAGAAAAAGGACCCCTAGGCTGCTCTGAAGTCCATAGGCCTGCAGGGAGCTTAGCCTGTGACTGGACATTTTTGTTTGTTTGTTCGTTTGTTTGAGTTGGAGTCTCACTCTGTCACCCAGGCTGGAATGCAGTGGCATGCTCCCAGCCACTGCAGCCTCACTCTGCTGGGCTTCAGCGATCCTTCCGCCTCAGCCTTCCAAGTCGCCGGACTACAGGTGTGTGCTACCACGCCCGGCTAATTTTTTATTTGTTGTAGAGATGAGGTCTCGCCAAGTTGCCCAGGCAGGTCTCAAACCCGTGGGCT
>NW_007090917.1:0-772 GCF_000164805.1 Carlito syrichta
GGATTGCCTATAATAAGGAGTTTGGATTTAATTTTGTGTATGATGCAAAATCATTGAAGGGTTTTAAGCAGGATTTATGCTTTTAAAATATAACTTTGATAGAATGGAAGAGGAAAGGCAACCAAGAATCTACTGCAGAAAATAGGTGACAGAGGGATATGAGAAGACATTAGGTCATGCATTCATTGAGGAATTGGCAGAATGTGAACTGGATTTGATCATATAGTATAAGAGAAGGGATAAATGATCATCCCTGGGATTTGAAACAGAATGCAGTGGTAAAAGGTGAAAGCCATTTACCTAGAGTGGAAGAGGTACACATTTGGGAAAAGAAAACATTAGTCTGGTTTTGGTTATGTAGAGTTGAAACTAGAAGATCTGGTTGACAAATGTACATAGTTGTTAAGGGTTCAGTTTAGCCAGGAATTAAAATTGAGGAGTATGAACAAATGGAAGACATATAAACACATGGGACTGATAAAGTTTCTTGTAGAGGAAGAAACGATTGAAATTCTCATACAGAGCCTTGAAAATCTCAGCATTTAGTAGCCAAAAGGGGAAGTAAGCAGTGTCTGAGACAGAATAACCAGGTAGTAAAAAGAAAAGGCAGATGAGTAGACATAAAAAAAAAGTATGTATTCAAGGAGACGGTGATCAGTGGTGATGTGTAGTATGCAAAAGGACTGGACTTACAGATAATAACTAGGGAAATACAAAAGTCTTTTAAAGTTAATAATAACTATCTTTTAGCCCAACTGTGATTTTTTAACCA
>NW_007090918.1:0-427 GCF_000164805.1 Carlito syrichta
CGGCCTTGCAACCCCACAGGGCGAGGAAACGAGCGAGCTGCGGCCAAGCGCCCCCACCGGGAGGCCCCCTGCTGCGGAGGCGAGGGGAGGGTGGGCTCAGCCCCCTGGCCCTCCCCCTCCCACCTCGGAGCTCCCCCTCCCACACACACAGCCTGCATCTCCAGCGGAACTTGGTGCTACATGCTGGTGCTCTCACCTTCCTGGGGGAGGGAGGAGGGACGGGCAGCCCCCCGGGAGCCCCCTCCCTGGGGCTCCTCGAAAGATGGTGCAGACACGTCCTGGGCAGGCCCGCCTCCCCCTGCCCCCCAGGACCCGCTCCCGGCTGCGGTCCGGTCGGTACCCAAGCGCCTCAAGCCTCAAAGCTGGATTCGGCCACGCTGTCCCTCCTCTGCTCCGTCCACTTGGTCCCCTCGCACCCGCCCCGCCC
>NW_007090919.1:0-305 GCF_000164805.1 Carlito syrichta
GCTCACGGCCACCGCAGCCTCGACCTGCTGGGTTCAGGCGATCCTTTTGCCTCAGCCTTCCAAGTAGCTGGAACAACCATGTCCAGCTAATTTTTTTGATTTATTGTAGTGATGAAGTCTCACTAAGTTACCCAGACTGGTCTCGAACCCCTGGGCTCAGATAATCCTCTCACCTTGGCCTCCCAAATTGCTGGGATAGATTATAGGTATGAGCCACCGCTCCCGGCAGCAGATTTTTAATTTAATTTAATTTTTTTTGAGTTGGAGTCTCACTCTGTCGCCCAGACTGGAATGCAGTGGCCGCT
>NW_007090920.1:0-300 GCF_000164805.1 Carlito syrichta
CGACCTGCTGGGCTCCAGTGATCCTTCCTCCTCAGCCTTCTGAGTAGCCGGAATTACAGGCATGCGCTACCAAGCCCGGCTGATTTTTTGATTTATTGTAGAGATGAGGTCTCACTTAATACCTTTCAAAATGCCTCCTGTAGAGCTTATCTGGAAGCTGTATAATCTCTTAGGGATTGGGTGTCTGGGAAGGATTTTAGTTCTTCATCACTGATGAAGCTGAGCTTGCCTGGATAAGAAATTCTTGGTTTAAATTGTTTATCTTTGAGGACTTTGAATATAGGGCTCCAGTCCCTTCTT
>NW_007090921.1:0-309 GCF_000164805.1 Carlito syrichta
CAGTCTGGGCAACAGAGTGAGACTCCAACTCAAAAAAATAAAAAAATTTTAAAAAATTTTAAAAAAGCTTGATTTTATGTGATCTGGATATTACCTTAATAAGAAAAATGTAAAATGCTTATGTGATCCAGGCTCAGTGGCTCAGCCTGTAATCCCGCGCCTTTGAAAGGCTGAGGTGAGTGGATTGCCTGAGCCCGCGGGTTCGAGACCCACCTAGGTAACTTGGGGAGACCTCATCTCTACAATAAATCAAAAAATCAGCCGGGCATGGTAGCGCATGCCTGTAATTCTGGCTACTCGGAAGGCTGA
>NW_007090922.1:0-359 GCF_000164805.1 Carlito syrichta
GAAATTAAGATCGCTACTCCTCCTTTCTTTTGCATTCTGTTCGCCTGAAAGTTTGTTTCCCATCCTCCTACTTTGAGTCTGTGGGTGTCCTTTCTAGTGAGGTAAGTCCCTTGAAGGCAATAGATTGTTGCCTGATGATATTTTATCTATTTTGCCATTCTATGTCGTTTCAGTGGTGCATTTAGTCCATTCACATTTAGGCTAATAATTGAAATGCAAGAGTTGATCCCTGTGATAAAGTTCTTACAGTTTGTTCCTGTTTGTTTGTTGTCGTTCTTTGTGTTTTGGAGTTGGCTCATGTGTGTTTTTAATCTTTTGCCTGTACTCTTGTGAAGAATGTTGTTGTTCTTTTTTCTTTT
>NW_007090923.1:0-382 GCF_000164805.1 Carlito syrichta
AAAAAAAAAAAAAAAAATTAGCCAGGCATAGTGGCACATGCCTGTAGTCCCAGCTACTCAGGAGGCTGAGGTGGGAGGATCGCTTCAGCCCAGGAGTTGGAGGCTGCATGAACTTGATCACAACATTAGACTCCAGCCTAGGCAACATAATGAGACCCTGCCTCAAAAAAAAAAAAAAAAGATAATAATAACCTAAAGTAAAGAGTATAAATAAAGGAAACTCCCAAACCATGAAGGGAATAATACACAGATGACTAAGGACTGAAAATACTGGATGAAAGCTTTCTTGGGCCGGGCTTGGTGGCTCAGCCTGTAATCCCGTGCCTTTGGGAGGCTGAGGTGAGTAGATTGCCTGAGCCCGTGGGTTCGAGACTCGCCTGGG
>NW_007090924.1:0-329 GCF_000164805.1 Carlito syrichta
CTCAGGCAATCCACTCACCTCAGCCTCCCAAAGGCACGGGATTGCAGGCTGAGCCACCGAGCCCGGCCTACATGGACCTTGTTTAAATCATGATTCAAGCTGGGTAACTTTAAAAATTTTTGAGACACTTGGAATTAGAGCATTGACTGCATTTGATGATGATAAAGAATATTTCTTTTTTCAGGTGTAATTATTGTGGATGTTTTAAAAATAGGTTTTCCTGGCCAGGCTCGGTGGCTTAGCCTGTAATCCCAGCACTTTGGGAGACCGAGGTGAGTGGATTGCCAGAGCCTGCGGGTTCGAGACCCGCCTGGGCAACTTGGTGAGAC
>NW_007090925.1:0-437 GCF_000164805.1 Carlito syrichta
TTTTTTTTTTGAGTTAGAGTCTCACTCTGTTGCCTAGGCTGGAGTGCAGTGGCACACTCACAGCCACCGCAGCCTTGACCTGCTGGGCTCAGGCAATCCTTCCACCTCAGCCTTCCAAGTAGCTGGGACTATAGGCATGCACCACCACACCCAGCGAATTTTTTTTTTTTTAGCTGGAGTCTCACTTCATCACCCAGGCTGGAGTGCAGTGACGCACTCACAGCCACCCCAGCATTAACCTGCTGGGCTCTGGTGATCCTTCTGCCTCAGTCTTCCCAGTAGCCGGAACTACAGGCACGCACTACCACGACCGGCTAATTTTTGATTTATCGTAGAGATGAGGTCTCATCAAGTTGCCCAGGCTGGTCTCGAACCCACAGGCTCAGGCAATTCACTCACCTCGGCCTCCCAAAGTGCTGGGATTATAGACTGAGCCA
>NW_007090926.1:0-367 GCF_000164805.1 Carlito syrichta
AGCTGGGCGTGGTAGCGCATGCCTGTAATTCTGGCTACTTGGAAGGCTGAGGTGGAAAGATCGCTGGAACCCAGCAGGTTGAGGCTGCAGTGGCCGGGAGCGGCCACTGCACTCCAGTCTGGGCGACCGAGTGAGACTCCAACTCAAAAAAAAAAAAAAAAAAAAAGATCTTAACTAAAATAGAGACATAAGTTCAGTTGCAGAGATTAACAGAGAGAGAAACTTCAATGGAACATCCTTTCTGACAGTGCTTTTGGAAGTTTTTCAAGGGAAAAACAACTTACCAAATCTGCCTCAAGAATTTACAGAGAGCCGGGCTCGGTGGCTCAGCCTGTAATCCCGTGCCTTTGGGAAGCTGAGGTGAGTG
>NW_007090927.1:0-314 GCF_000164805.1 Carlito syrichta
TGTATATGTACCACATTTTTAAAATCCAGTCCTCTTTTGATGGGTAGCATGGTTGCTTCCAGGTTCTTGCTATTGTGAACAATGCTGCGATAAACATACGTGTGCAGGTATCTTTTTTATAGAGTGATTTGAGTTCTTCAGGATATATTCTGAAGGGGATTGCGGGGTCATATGGGAGGTTGATATTTAGAGCTTTTAGGGATCGCCACACTGCTTTCCACAGAGGTTGCACTAGTTTACACTACCACCAACAGTGTAGAAATGTTCCCTTTTCGCCATACCCTCTCCAGCAGCTGTTATTTTTTGAGTTGTTG
>NW_007090928.1:0-308 GCF_000164805.1 Carlito syrichta
CTGTAGTTCCAGTTACTTGAAAGGCTGAGGCGGAAGGATCGCCAGAGCCCAGCAGGTCGACGCTGGGGTGGCCATGAGTGTGCCACTGCACTCCAGCCTGAGCGATGGAGTGAGACTCCAACTTAAAAAAAAAGTAAAAATAAGCCGGGCTCAGTGGCTCAGCCTGTAATCCCGCGCCTGTGGGAGGCTGAGGTGAGTGGATTGCCTGAGTCCGCAGGATCGTGACCCGCCTGAGCAGGCGAGACCTTATCTCTACAATAAATAAAAAAATTAGCCAGGCGTGGTAGCGCGCACCTGTAGTTCCAGCT
>NW_007090929.1:0-387 GCF_000164805.1 Carlito syrichta
ATCCACTCACCTCAGCCTCCCAAGGCGCAGGATTACAGGCTGAGCCACCAAGCCCGGCTTAGATTTTCATAATAAAAATTTATGATCGACTGGACGTGGTGGCTCAAGTCTAATCCCAGCACATTGGGAGGCTGAGGTGAGAGGAATGCCTGAGCCCATGGGTTCAAGACCAGCCTGGGCAACTTGGTGAGGTCTCATCTCTACAAAAAAATCAAAAATATTATCTGGGCATGGTGGTGCATGCCTGTCGTTCCAACTACTTGGAAGGCTGAGGCAGAAGGATCGCCTGAGCCAAGCAGGTCGAGGCTGTGGTGGCTGTGAGCATGCCACTGCCCTCCAGCTTGGGCAACAGAATGAGACTCCAACTCAAAAAAAAAAAAAAAACAA
>NW_007090930.1:0-308 GCF_000164805.1 Carlito syrichta
TGAGCCGATTGGCCAGACTTAAGTATTCGGCCGGTGAGTGAGCCAACCAATGAGCCAACTTAACTAGTCAGTCGGTGAGTGAGCCAACATGTGAGCTGCCTTAACTATTCGGCAGTGAGTTGACTTAACTAATTGGCTGGCCAGCAAGCTGACTAGTTTGTTGACCTGTTGGCCTGCAAGTGAGTCAACAAGTTAGTTGACCTGTAGGCTGGCGAGCGAGCTGACTAATTTGCTGACTGGTTGGCAGGTGAGTGAGCCAAATATTTAGCTGACCTGATAGAAAGCGAGTGATCCCACTAGTTAGCTGA
>NW_007090931.1:0-306 GCF_000164805.1 Carlito syrichta
GATTACAGGCTGAGCCACCGAGCCCGGCCACCCAGCTATTTAAAAAAATTTATTATGGAGACCAGATCTTGCCAAGTTGCCTAGGCTGGTCTGGAAGCTGTGGGCTTAGGTATTCCTCTCGTCAGGCCGGGCTCAGTGGCTCAGCCTGTCATCCCAGCACTTTGGGAGGCCGAGACAAGTGGTTGCCTGAGCCTGTGGGTTCAAGACCAGCCTGGGCAACTTGGCGAGACCTCATCGCTACAATAAATCATGCACTGCACTCCAGCCTGGGCGACCGAGTGAGACTCCAACTCAAAAAAAAAAAAA
>NW_007090932.1:0-847 GCF_000164805.1 Carlito syrichta
GATTGATTTATAATTTAAAAAGAGTCAAAAATTAAATGGATAAAAAATGGATACAGAAAGTTGTAAAGAGAGAATAAGAAAGCAAGAATTTTGTAATTTTTCTGTTAAAAGAACAAAGTTTTCTTGGATTATTATACAAGGGTCTTCATTACCTGTTGAATATTCTGCCTAGGAGAAAAAGAGTCACAGTCTTCTCAAAATAATTTCCTGTGTTTCATTTTGTCTTATCAGGGTCTTTGATTACTTAAGAAAACTTAATATTAAACTTAACATTAAAAAAAGACATAACTTTCTGTATTGGTCTTTTAAATTTTTGTCATTTAGTTAAATAGATACCTGAATAATGTTTTAGAGTGATCTGTGATCCTATTTAATCAAGGATTTTAAATATTTTGGTATTTTTGACGTTATCAAAACTAAATTATAAATATACTGCTTTGGAACTCAAACCAATTTTGATTTTCCTGAGGGACCTAGAAAATCTCAAAAGATTTGTTTTCTATCCTTAGAAAGCAAAGATGTTAAACTAGGCTTATTTGATATGTTAAATTACATGTGAAACACTGTCAAATAAGAAGTGATCCTAAACATAGAATTTTTGTTATATTTGCTATAAATATGTTATATTTGTAGGTATATGTTATTAATATAAGTATTAAGAAAATTGCACACAATTTCTAGAAATCTGATATGTCCTGCTATAATGTTATCAGTCATAATTTGAGTTATTATCTTTAAAGTGTTATAAATCACAGAAATAATCAAATTTTCTTGTCAATTGCATTATAATGAACTCTCTTCAGGTCTCTGACCCTGCCATTTTAAATCTTTTTTCATTTGCATAAGT
>NW_007090933.1:0-317 GCF_000164805.1 Carlito syrichta
AATCTCAGAGTTTGAGGACCAAAATATAGAACTAACCCAAACTCTTAAAAACACAGAAAACAAGCTCAAAAAGACAGAAAAAAAAACTTCAAGAGATGAGTGATTACTTGAAGAGACCAACCCTAAGTGTAATTGGCCTTCCTGAGGCAGAAAGAGAGACAGAGACCACATGGAACAAAGCATTCATAAGATCATTCAAGAAAACCTCCCTTATCTAATCAATGATGCAAAAATTCAAACACAAGAGAATCATAGAACCCCTGCAAGACAACAAATGAGAAGACCAACTCCTAGACACATAATAATTCACCTAAACA
>NW_007090934.1:0-381 GCF_000164805.1 Carlito syrichta
ATCATGAATTTCGCAGCAACCTGGGTGGAACTAGAGTCTATAATACTGAGTGATCTCTCACAGAAACAAAGATCTGAGTATTACATGTTCTCAGTCATATAGTGGACCTAGAACATCTATCATAAGAAATGGATTGACAGTGGTGGGAAACTATGGTGGGGTAAGGAGGGGAAGGGAGTTGGGATTAACGGTAATCAATATCTGTCTGGGGACGGGGAGATACCCCTTATCAACAGGGGTGCCTGAGCAGTGCATATTTGTATACCTAACCCTTAACTGTGTCCCACAATTTTAAAATAAAAAATATGTTTATAAGCCGGGCTTGTGGCTCAGCCTGTAATCCCGTGCCTTTGGGAGGCTGAGGTGAGTGGATTGCCTGAG
>NW_007090935.1:0-301 GCF_000164805.1 Carlito syrichta
TGTCCAGGTGGGTCTTGAACCCGCGGGCTCAGGCAGTCCACTCACCTCAGCCTCCCAAAGGGGCGGGATTACAGGCTGAGCCACTGAGCCTGGCTATACATTTAAATTAGAGTATAATTTTGCTTCTTTAGAGTCACTTAAAACAATTATAATGGTTACCTAATATTAAATTAACAATTTTTTCTAAATGTTTATTCAAAAAATTTTTCTGAAATTTGACCAATTAAGAAAAGTGAGAATAGCTGGACTCGGTGGCTCAGCCTGTAATCCCGCGCCTTTGGGAGGCTGAGGTGAGTAGATT
>NW_007090936.1:0-1151 GCF_000164805.1 Carlito syrichta
TGATCTTATCTGCTCTGACAAATAAGTCAAAACACAACTAGTCAAACACACAAAGAAACAAGGTATTGTAACTGACTATAAGACTTTATCTTACTCAAGCAAAGTCACAGAAGACATATAAAGGCAATTCTTATTTCATATAGTTGCTTACAGTTTTATGTACCATAGTTCTCCATCACATCTGATGTTAGCCTTGTGCTCTTCAACATAAAATATAAAAGATGACCAATCAACCAACAGGTCACACTGTTTCCCTAATATATGTAAAAGTAATATTTTTAAAAGTGTAATTGCCAATTTTACTGACATTGTGTCGCTATTTTTAACCTAATATTTGAACAAATACATTTATACTTTAGCCTATAATTTCCTTAATAAAATAGTTTTTTGTACTATGTGATTTCTCATAATAAACTTTAAATAAACTTCTGATTGCTGCTCATATTTGCATATAAATAACACCTAAACACACACACAAAATACCTGTAGCATCTATGCAAAAATTCCTGAATCATACTGGGAGCTAAATTCTCAAAATTAATTAGATAAAGTGCATCGGTAAGTATTATTTTAATTATTATTAGAAATCACCTGGTCTCCAAGTACTAACCAGGCCCGACCCTGCTTAGCTGCTGAGATGAGATGAGATTGGGTGTGTTCAGGACAGAGGGGCACACCTCATCAACAAGGGTACCTTCATAATCAATATTTGCATACCTAACCCTGAATTGTACCCCACATCTTTAAAAGAAAAAAGAAAAAGAAAAAAGAAATCACCTGGTAAATAGCAACATTGAAAAAAATTATTTATAAACACTAGAAGGAGCTCTAATTCAACAGTGCTTAGTATCTGGCATGGATACTTGAAAAAATTTTCACCTGAATTAAATTAAAACAATCTTCAACACTAGCAATTTCCATTTTTGCACTAATAGAAACATAATTTAAGAGTCAAAATTTCATTCTTCCAGAACATATAATAAAGTTTAGTAAAATTCCATAAAGTTACTTGATTGTATAATTATTATAAGTACAGAAGTATAAAGATGTTTTTTGCCCATAAAGGAAGCTAATGCAATGTTTGTATGACGAAGAGTAGGTGAGTCTCATCATTTATAGGTTTAAGTTCAAAGGAAATTATAAGATGAATA
>NW_007090937.1:0-300 GCF_000164805.1 Carlito syrichta
GCATCTAATGATATGATCATGTGGTTTTTGTTTTGACATCTGTTGATGAATTTAATTACAATTATGGTTTTACAAATGTTGAACCAGCCTTGCATCCCAGGAATGAAGCCTACTTGTCATGGCAGATGATTTTTTAGATATATTGCTGAATCCGGTTTGCTAGGATCTTGTTGAGAATTTTAGTAGCTACTTTCATCAAAAA
This sequence comes from Carlito syrichta, assembly GCF_000164805.1. Taxonomy (NCBI): domain Eukaryota; kingdom Metazoa; phylum Chordata; class Mammalia; order Primates; family Tarsiidae; genus Carlito; species Carlito syrichta. The sequence goes on from NW_007090937.1 coordinate 203, forward strand.
TATTGGCCTGTATTCTCTTTCTTTGTTGGGTCTTTACCTGGCTTGGGTATCAATGTGATGTTGGCTTCATAAAATGATTTGGGGAGAGTACCATCTTT
>NW_007090938.1:0-857 GCF_000164805.1 Carlito syrichta
GTTCTTGGAGTTCTCTATCGCCTAAATCTACAAAGTGTCTTGATAAGGTTTAAGCAGCAATCTGGGATTTCATGTCATTACATTTTAGTGTTTCTTTTGAAAAGGGACCAGGAAACTTGGGTTCCAATTCCTAAAGAACTTTGAGGGAATCTTTCTCTTGATATCCAAGCAATTGAAATTCTAAGTCACCAGGAAATAACTAAACGTCTTGCTGAGAATGAAGCAGGCATTTAAATTAGGGGAATCCTCATATGCAGATTACTACAACAACCTGCTGCTACTGAAGAATAAGGAATCTTGGTTACACGAGGCCTACATCCCAAAAACATACAGACCGTCTTGCCAAGAGGTATCCACCTTTCAGGTTTTGGGAGTAGGAATCTGGAAAAGGGAGTCTTCATATACAGGAAACTACACTATCTATTGCTAAAGGAGAATAAGGTTACACGTGTCCTCCATCCCAATAAAACTTAAGGGTTTCTTGCTAAGGGCTAAACACGAATTTGGGTTTTTGAAGCATAATCTAAGGAAATGAAATGCTCATATTCAGGCAAATGCACTGACTTTTACTAAGAAAGAATAAGGAATGTGGGTGACATGTATTCTCAATCTGCAAAAACATACGGCGTCTTCCTAAGATCTAAACAAGAATCAACCTTTCGACTTATGTATCTGTGAACAGGAGTACTCATATACAGGTAACTGCACGGCTGTTGCTAAAAATAAGGAATCTGGGTTATACAAGTCTTCAGTCCTGAAAATCTACACAGCATCTTGCTGACGGCTAAAGAAGAATTAGGGATTCAAACATGAATGTGGGTAAGAGCAATCCTCATATACAGGAAACTATATGGACT
>NW_007090939.1:0-316 GCF_000164805.1 Carlito syrichta
CAGAGGAATGCAATGGAATGCAGAGGAATGGAATGGAGAGGAATGGAATGGAATACAATCAAGAGTTATGGAGAATAATGGAATGGAATGGAGAGAAGAGAATTAGATTGTAAAGGAGTGGAATGGAATAAAATGAAATGGAGAGAAATGGAGAGGAATGGATTGGATAGGAAAGGAATGAAAAGGAGAGGAATGTAATGTAATGGAGAGGAAGGGAATGAAAAGGAGAGGATGGAATGGAATGGAGATGAATGGCATGGAGAGGGATGGAATGGTATGTGGAGGGATGGAATGGTATGTGGAGGAATGGAATGGA
>NW_007090940.1:0-307 GCF_000164805.1 Carlito syrichta
TTCGAGACCCGCCTGGGCAACTTGGTGAGACCTCATCTCTACAGTAAATCAAAAATTAGTCGGGAGTGGTAGCACGCATCTGTAGTTCCAGCTACTTGGAAGGCTGAAGCAGAAGGATTGTCGGAGCCCAGCAGATCGAGGCTGCGGTGGCTGGGAGCAGTCACTGCACTCCAGTCTGTACGACAGAGTGAGACTCCAACTCAAAAAAAAAAAAAAAATCCTATGAGTAATACCTGCACACGTATGTTTATCGCAGCATTGTTCACAATAGCAAGAACCTGGAATCAACCATGCTGTCCATCAAAAG
>NW_007090941.1:0-361 GCF_000164805.1 Carlito syrichta
AGATCATCAGGACAAAAAATCAGCAATGAGATCCGGAACCTCAATGTGACTCTTGACCAAATGGACTTAATAGATACCTACAGAACACTCCATCCATCAACCACAGAATATACATTCTACTCATGGAATGTACCGCATGGAATGTACTCTAAGATCGATCACATACTTGGCCATAAATCAAGCATAAGCAAATTTAAAAGGACCAAAGTTTTACCATGCAACTTCTCGGACCACAGTGGAATAAAAATAAACATCAACACCTACAAGGGCCCCCCAAAACCCACAAAGACATGGACACTATACAGCATGATGCTAAACAACTCCTGGTCAATGATGAAATCAAAACAGAGATTAAAAGATA
>NW_007090942.1:0-542 GCF_000164805.1 Carlito syrichta
ATAAGTTTTAGAAGTTATTGATTATTAGGATTTTATGATGTTAGAATTGTTGTATTACTTTTGAGGAACAAAAACCAAGCATAAGGAACAGTGAGATAATTTTGGGATTGTGCTTCCTCATGCTTGGGAAAATGCCTGGCGGGTGGGGGACGCCCCTCATCTACCTGGCTTTGTGTTCACGTAATAGTCGTGTGATTTGATTGGGATTGTCCTTCCTCATGCTTAAGGAAACACCTGGTCGGTGCGGGGGATGCACTTCATCCACCTGGCCTTGTGTTCATGTGAAAGTCTTGTGATTTAACACGTGAAAATTTGGGATAAAAGACTTACGGTTGGTCCCATTAAATGGCTTCTGCACTAGACAGAGTCCAGTCTCTTTCTTTCTCTCCTTTTCTCTTTCTTTCTCCAGAATATTTGCCGATGTTGCCCCACCTTCCAGGGACCCTCTAAATCTCTCTGAAGGGGCTGGCCCCCCATAAATGGCCCCCTGTAATGTGTGTGTGTGTGTGTATGTGTGTGTGTGTGTGTGTGTGTGTCTTCTC
>NW_007090943.1:0-312 GCF_000164805.1 Carlito syrichta
CCACTGCAGATCTCCCTTGCAGAGGGCTTCAGACACCGGGTTGCCAGGTCGCCATCTTCCCGGAAATCCCTTCCTGTACTTTACTAGTAAAGTTCCGTCAGGCCCAAACACAGCACAGGTGTTATATAATTTCCCAGCATCCTCTTCAGGGATGGAGCCGGCAAAGAAACTATTTTGGCTCCTTGCGCTGTTGCCTCCCGGATAAGGCTACAAGCTCGTGTGACGTTCTCTGATTTGATGGAAGAAACTCGAAGTTGGATGAGGGCCAAGCGGAAAGCCACTCAAGGTCTCCCGTGCAACTCAGAAGCTGAG
>NW_007090944.1:0-353 GCF_000164805.1 Carlito syrichta
CTGGGCAACTTGGCGAGACCTCATCTCTACAATAAATCAAAAAATTAGCCGAGCGTGGTAGCGTACGCCTGTATTTCCAGCTACTTAGAAGGCTGAGACTGAAGGATCGCTGGAGCCCAGCAGGTCGAGGCTGTTGTGGCCGGGAGCAGCCACTGCACTCCAGAGTGAGACAGAGTGAGAGCGACAGAATGAGACTCTAACTCAAAAAAAAAAAAAAAAAGGTCAATGTAACTCACCCCATTAACAGAACAAAGAAGAAAGATCATACAATCATCTCAATAGATGCAGAGAAAGTTTTGTTTTTGTTTTTTTTTTGAGTTGGAGTCTCACTCTGTCGCCCAGACTGGAGTGCA
>NW_007090945.1:0-332 GCF_000164805.1 Carlito syrichta
GCAATGTAGAGTTACGGAATGGAATGGAATGCAGTGGAATGGAATGGAATGGAAAGGAATGGAGTGTAACCGAATTGAATGGATTCGAATGGAATGGAATGGATTATAATGAAGTGGAGAGTAACGGAATGGAATTGAATGGAATAGAATGAAATAGAATGGAATGGAATAGAATGCAGTGAAATGGAACGGAATGGAATGGAACGGAATGGAATGGAATGGTATAGTGTGGAGAGTAATGGAATGGAATGCAATGGGGAGTAACGGAATTGAAGGAAGGGATTGGAATGGAGAGTAATCGAATGGAATGGAATAAAAGGGAATGGAGAGTA
>NW_007090946.1:0-361 GCF_000164805.1 Carlito syrichta
ACCTGTGCGGCCACCCCGCTGTACACGTCCTGCGGCAGGTCCGAGGGCACGAGGTTGACCGAGGCAGCGCCCACGCTGTCACGGCCCAGGGCGGCGTAATGCTGCAGGCCGTTGCAGGAGCCGTCCTGGGGCAAAGGGAGGTGTCCGCCCGTCAGGGCCTCCCAGGCTCTGCTCGTGCTGAGTTCGCCGAACCCCGCCACGGAGACGGGCACTGGCCCCCCACACAGAGGGGAAACTGAGGCTCGGGGGGCAGGGCCGCGGGGCCAGCTTTCGAGCCACCCGCCACACACCCCAGAGCCCGGGACGACAGGGCAGCTGCCGACCCCAGCCCTCCCTCCAGGCGGGGACAGGCCTGCCGGGG
>NW_007090947.1:0-318 GCF_000164805.1 Carlito syrichta
TGCCTGTAATTCCGGCTACTCGGAAGGCTGAGGCGGAAGGATCACCAGAGCCCGGCAGGTTGAGGCTGCAGTGGCCAGGAGCAGCTACTGCACTCCAGTCTGGGTGACAGAGTGAGACTCCAACTCAAAAAAAAAATAAAAAGAAAGTCACATGCTTCACCAAGGCCTTTTCTGGAATGACAATAACATTTTGATCTTTGGGACGGGTGTGGTGGCTCAAGCCTGTAATCCCAACACTTTGGGAGGCTGAGGTGAGAAGATTGCCTGAGCCCAGGGGTTCGAGATCAGCCTGGGCAACTTGGCGAGACCTCATCTCTA
>NW_007090948.1:0-593 GCF_000164805.1 Carlito syrichta
AAAACTCAAGAGAATCTGTCAAAAACCTCCTTGCACTGATAAAGGACTTTGGCAAAGTCTCAGGGTATAAAATAAATGTGCAAAGGACAATTGCATTTCTTTACACCCATAATAAATAAACAGAAACCCAATTAAAAAGCACAATTCCATTCACAATAGCCACAAAAAAAAATGAAATACCTTGGCATCTCCCTCATCAGAAACATGAAAGACCTTTACAATGAAAACTACAAAACACTGCTCAAAGAAATCAAAGATGACACAAACAAGTGGAAAAATATCCCATGCTCATGGATTGGAAGAATTAACATTGTGAAGATGTCCATCTTACCTAAGGCAATCTACAAATTTAATGCAATACCCATCAAATTACCAGCAGCATTCTTCTCAGACCTAGAAAAAAACAATACATGAATTCATATGGAAACACAAACGTCCAAGAATAACCTGAACAATTCTCAGCAACAAAGAAACAAAACAAAACAAAAAAACAAAGCAGGAGGTATAACATTACCAGACTTCAAACTTTACTGTAAAGCTACAATAATCAAAATAGCTTGGTATTGGTACAGGAACAGGCATATAGACCAATG
>NW_007090949.1:0-473 GCF_000164805.1 Carlito syrichta
AAAAATGAAATACCTTGGCATCTTCCTAACCAGAGACGTGAAAGACCTTTACAATGAAAACTACAAAACTCTGCTCAAAGAAATCAAAGATGACACAAACAAGTGGAAAAATATCCCATGCTCATGGATTGGAAGAATCAACATTGTGAAGATGTCCATCTTACCTAAGGCAATCTACAGATTTAATGCAATACCTATCAAATTACCAGCAACATTCTTCTCAGATCTAGAAAAAAACAACACAGGAATTCATATGGAAACACAAACGTCCAAGAATAGCCAGAACAATCCTCAGCAAAAAAACCCAAAGCAGGTGGAATAACATTACCAGACTTCAAACTTTCCTATAAAGCTTTATATTTATGTCCTTGATCCAATTGGAGTTGATTTTTGTGTATGGGGATAGATCGAGGTCCTGTTTTAATCTTCTGCATGTGGTCAGCCAGTTTTCCCAGCATCATTTACTGAATAGG
>NW_007090950.1:0-612 GCF_000164805.1 Carlito syrichta
GCGTGGCCAAGACAGCCCTCCACCACAGCCCAGAGCTCACCTGAAGCCCACTCACCCACTGTCCTGAAGGTGTGCAGGAACACAGCAGAAGGCGAAACTTCCCAGAGCCCAACTCCTACCTGGAAAAACCCAGCCCAGGGAGCCAAGCACAACCCTCCTTGGTGTGGGATTAAGTGGTTGACACTCATGACCATGGCCACACAAGCTGCCACATTCCCAAAAGCGTGGGCTCCACTGACTCCTCAAAGAAGATGTACCCTCTCACCTCATGAGGCCAAGGGTACAAATCAGATACGCGTACAGCATGGCACTCGTGATGGGGACCAGTCATGTTTGTACCTGCCTTCCAGAACTCTCTGTCATGACAGGGACTGCCACATGGTTTTTGCAGAATGCAGGGTGTGGTGTGGGGCGGTGGTGGAGGCATGACTCAGGGAAAGGATGAGAAGGAGGAGGTGGGTGCAGAGGCTGAAAGACGGGAGTCCTAGCATCAGAAAGCACAGGCAAGCTCTAACACAGGGTAATGACCATGACAGCCACGTGCCCTTGATGAGCAGAAAAAAAGAGTGATTGCCTGAGGGAGGGCTGAGGTCACTTGGGAACTGAGCGGAT
>NW_007090951.1:0-341 GCF_000164805.1 Carlito syrichta
CTTACCTCCTAGATGTCACACGCTCTTCTGTGTACTAGTGTCAAATGCTCAATGGAGCTCATGCTGGCACAATAGCAAAGGATACGAAATATTCAAGTCCAAGTGTCTCTATTATAATTCTATGCTATTCTGCCATAGAAATTCAAACGAGGTTTGAACTCCTATATAGGATAATTAATCAGAACACAGGCTCGAATCACTTGACAGTGGGGCCTTTGACCCATTGTGGTTGAGGAAACAGGGAGGAGCAGCAAGAAAGGAAAAATGGGAAAGCTTGATAGGATTGACCTTCTTTTAAATTATGGGAAGTAAGGTGTAAGATATATTTGAAAGCTTTAGAA
>NW_007090952.1:0-345 GCF_000164805.1 Carlito syrichta
AAGAAGAATAAGTAATCTGTGATACACTAGTCCACAATCCGTAAAATTCTCAGGTGTCTTCCTGTGGTACGAACAAGAATCAAGGCTTCGAGATTGTCTCATGTTTCAGAGATATTTGGCTTGTGGGTATTATGAATCAATCATATCAGGATCCAGCAACATTCTGGTCATCTTGAGAGTTGTAATCGGTTATCTGGTAGTACAAGCCCCTTAAGTTCCTCGCGAAAATTATGGCCAGATTCCTGGAAAAAAAGTATCGTATTGCCGTATTTGGATGTAACTTTGGTCTTAAGATGAACTTGGCAATCCTTAAATTTCCATTTGTACTTTATTTCTACAGGGGCC
>NW_007090953.1:0-369 GCF_000164805.1 Carlito syrichta
CCACCATGCACGTCTAATTTTTTGATTTATTGTAGAGATGAGGTCTCACCAAGTTGCCCATGCTGGTCTCGAACTCTCAGGCTCAGGTCATCCTCTCTCCTTGGCCTCCCAAAGTGCTGGCATTATAGGCATGAGCCACTGTGCCTGGCCATAATACTTTTTTTTTTTTGAGTTGGAGTCACTCTGTTGCCCAGACTGGAGTGCAGTGGCCGCTCCCAGCCACCGCAGCCTCGACCTGCTGGGCTCCGGCGATCCTTCCGTCTCAGCCTTCCAAGTAGCCGGAATTACAGGTGCGCGCTACCACGCCCACCTAATTTTTTGATTTTATTGTAGAGATGAGGTCTCGCCTGCCCAGGCGGGTCTCGAACC
>NW_007090954.1:0-569 GCF_000164805.1 Carlito syrichta
CAGATTCCATGCTTTACAGATCATGCATCACAAGACCGTCACAAGACGAACACGTTCTAAACAAGCTGTTACAATTTCCTGATGCATGTCGTGTTTTACAAAGCTTACATCAAAATTACAAATACATTGTTTTAAATCATTCAAAACAATTTAATAAATCATTCACATCATACTCTTCTTTTTAAGCCCTAATTAAAAGTTCCCCAAGTTATCCCTAAATTTAATCTAGTTATACTAACTTTTAATATATTAAGCCGTTAATATTATTGACTTAACACTATTCTATACTCTATAAATTTATTTAAATGGCTTGGTTTTATTGGCTTACTGTTATTAACTTACCATTATACTATAAGCTATAACTTAATTACCTTGAGTTTATATTATTTATATTTATAGTTCTTATAACCTACTATAATTCCACACTGTCCTATGATTGTATATAAATTACCTATGATTTAATCTAACTTTTAATGTTTTAAATCGTTAATACTACTAACTTAACACTATACTATACTTTATAAATTTATTTAAAAAGACTTGATTTTATTAACTTACTTTAATACTAT
>NW_007090955.1:0-313 GCF_000164805.1 Carlito syrichta
AGATCTGAGCATCACATGTTCTCACTCATAAGTGAACCTTGAACAACTACCGTAATACTACACGAAAAGGATGGGGTTCTTAGGCAGCAAGATGGTGACAGGGCAACCCGGCATCTGAAGCCCTCTGCAAGGGAGATCTGTAGTGGGTCTCTGACTCTCGCCTCGGGGGGCTGGGGACCCCAGCATTGCAGCCTGCTCTTCAGACAGAGCTCGGCCGTCGCCACCGCTGGAACATCGCAACGACTGGACAGTTTTACAGGATTGCACTGTCCCGCCGCCACTGCAGCCCCTCCCCCCACCAGCACTCCCGTCG
>NW_007090956.1:0-329 GCF_000164805.1 Carlito syrichta
CTTGAAAACCCAAGAAAATCTGTCAAAAACCTCCTTACACTGATAAAGGCCATTGGCAAAGTCTCAGGATACAAAAGAAATGTACAAAATCCAATCACATTTCTCTATACCAATAATAAACAGACAGAAAGTCAAATAAAAAACACAATTCCATTCACAATAACCACAAAAAAAATGAAATACCTTGGCATCTTTCTAACCAGAGATGTGAAAGACCGTTACAAGGAAAACTACAAAACCTTGCTCAAAGAAATCAAAGATGACACAAACAAGTGGAAAAATATCCCATGCACATGGATCAGAAGAATCAACATTGTGAAGATGTCCAT
>NW_007090957.1:0-308 GCF_000164805.1 Carlito syrichta
CGGTGATGAGTAGAATGTGTATTCTCTGGTCTTTGGATGGAGTGTTCTGTAGGTATTAATTAAGTCCATTTGGTCCAGAATCACATTGAGGTTCCGAATCTTGTTGTTGATTTTTTGTCCTGATGATCTGTTGAGGGTTGTGAGTGGGGTATTAAAGTCCCCAGTTATGATTATCTTAGAGTCAATATTTTTCTTTAGTTTTCCTAGGAGTTGCTTTGTAAAAGTTGGTGCACCTATGTTAGGTGCACATATATTTAGGATAGATATTTCTTGTTGATGGAGTGAGCCTTTTATCATTATGTAGTGGC
>NW_007090958.1:0-304 GCF_000164805.1 Carlito syrichta
CCAGCTGTCTAGCCAGCTGACTTAAATAGTAAGCTACCTAGATAGCCAGGGGGCTAGTCATCTGACTTAACGTGGTCACTTAAGTATATAGCCAGCTGGCTAGACAGCTGACATAACTAGCTAGCTAACTAGCTGGCATGCTGGCTCACAACCTGACTTAATTAGCTGAATTAACTAGCTAACCAACTGGCTAGCCAGCTGACTTAATTGCCTAGTTGCCTAGCTAGCTAGCAGAGTAGCCAGTTGACTTAACTAACTGACTTAACAAAGTATCCAGCTGGATAGTCAGCACACTTAACTAGCT
>NW_007090959.1:0-406 GCF_000164805.1 Carlito syrichta
CCCCTCCCTCCCTCCTTCCTGGGTTCTGTCTTTGAGATCTCACCCTCTTCTGGTCCTCTTTCTGGGCCTTCCTCACCACTCTGTGTGTCTCTGGACCCCAGTCCTTCCTCCCACCCAATGGCTCTGTCTCTGGACCTCGGGGCCATCTCTGAATCCCTCTTCTGTGGCCCAGGCTGGAGTGCAGTGGCACGCTTACGGCCACCCCAGCATCGACCTGCTGGGCTCCGGCAATCCTTCCACCTCAGCCTTCCAAGTAGCCAGAACTACAGGTGCGAGCTACTATACCCAGCATTTTTTTTATTGATTGTAGAGATGAGGTCTCGCCAAGTTGCCCAGGCTGGTCTCCAACCCGCAGGCTCAGGCAATCCACTTGCCTCGGCCTCCCAAAGTGCTGGGGTTACAGGCT
>NW_007090960.1:0-313 GCF_000164805.1 Carlito syrichta
GGACCATCAATCTTGTTTATCCTTTTGAAGAACCAGTTTTTTGTTTTATCTTTTTGTCTTCTATGTCCTGGATTTGGGCTTTTATTTTGGTGATCTGGATTCTTCTGCTGAAATTAGAGTTTTGTGATCTTGCTTTTCCAACTTCCCTAGGTGGCTTCTTAGGCTGTTAATTTGTGATCCTTCCATTTTCTTCATGTGCATTTGTAAGGATATAAAATTCCCCTCTTACTACAGCTTTCATGGCGTCCCAGAGATTTTGGTAAGATGTTTCTTCATTTTCATTTGTTTCCAGGTATATTTTAATCTCTGTTTT
>NW_007090961.1:0-377 GCF_000164805.1 Carlito syrichta
AATCCTGTGCCTTGGGAGGCTGAGGTGAGTGGATTGCCTGAGCCTGAGGGTTCGAGACCCACCTGGGCAACTTGGCAAGACATCATCTCTACAATAAATAAAAAATTAGTCGGGTGTGGTAATGCGCGCCTGTAGTTCCGGCTACTTGGAAGGCTGAGGCAGAAAGATCGCCGGAGCACAGCAGGTCGAGGCTGCAGTGGCCAGGAGTGGCTACTGCACTCCAGTCTGGGTGACAGAGTGAGACTCCAACTCAAAGAAAAGAATTACAGGTATGAGCCATTGTACCCGATCCAAAGATGAATTTTTATTATTTGATATATTTATTTATTTATTTATTTATTGAGTTGGAGTCTCACTCTGTTGCTCAGACTGGAGTG
>NW_007090962.1:0-321 GCF_000164805.1 Carlito syrichta
CAGCCACTACACTCCAGTCTGGACGACAGAGCGAGACTCTAACTCAAAAAAATATATATATAAAATTAAAAATTAAAAAAAAATCCAGATCCCTTGTATAAAATGTATACTTATAACTATAACTATACTATAACTAATATGCATCCTCTCATATACTTTTTTTGTGGGGGGGGTTGGAGTCTCACCCTGTCGCCCAGACTGGAATGCAGTGGCTACTCCTGGCCACCACAGCCTCTACCTGCTGGGCTCCGGCGATCCTTTCACCTCAGCCTTCTGAGTAGCTGGAATTACAGGCATGCGCTACCATGCCCAGCTGATTTT
>NW_007090963.1:0-472 GCF_000164805.1 Carlito syrichta
ACTCCAGTCTGGGTGAAAGAGTGAGACTCCAACTCAAAAAAAAAAAAATTGTAAATTTAAAAAAAACAAAAACCAAAATCCCTGACCTCTTGTTGCAGACTCTAATTATTACTCGAATCAGGTCTCTCCAGCAGAGCCACCTCTTTCACTCTCTCCACAGGGAACAAAACAGGGAAGGAGGAGAGGCAGTGGAGGTGGGAGATCTCCACAGAAGGAGATCTCCCTGACCATATGAGAGTGGGAGGGGAAGACTACAGCACCACCCACCTCCACTGCCTCTCCTCCTTCCCTGTTTTGTTCCCTGTGGAGAGAGTGAAAGAGGTGACTCTTTTTTTTTGGTTTTTTTTTTGAGTTGGAGTCTCACTCTGTCGCCCAGATTGGAGTGGAGTGACCGCTGCCTCGACCTGCTGGGTCCGGTGATCCTTCCGCCTCAGCCTTCCAAATAGCCAGAATTACAGGCATGTGCTACCAC
>NW_007090964.1:0-490 GCF_000164805.1 Carlito syrichta
AGTATCCCATCGTGTATATGTACCACATTTTTTAAATACAGTCCTCTTTTGATGGACAGCATGGTTGCTTCCAGGTTCCTGCTATTGTGAACAATGCTGAACAAACATGTGTGCAGGTATCTTTTTTATAGAGTGATTTGAGTTCTTCAGAGTATATCCCAGTAGGGGGATTGCGGGGTCATATGGGAGGTCAATATTTAGAGCTTTTAGGAATCACCATGCTGTTTCCCACAGAGGTTGCACTAGTTTGCGCTCCCACCAACAGTGTAGAAGTGTTCCCTTTTCGCCACACCCTCTCCAGCAACTGTTATTTTTTGCGTTATTGATAATTGCCATTCTGACTGGAGTTAGGTGGTATCTCAGTGTGATTTTGATTTGCATCTCCCTGATGATTAGTGAGGTTGAAGATTTTTTCATGTGTCTGTTGGCTGCTCGGATGTCTTCCTTTGAGAAAGTATCTGTTGATATCTTTTACCCACTTTATAAAGGG
>NW_007090965.1:0-325 GCF_000164805.1 Carlito syrichta
GGCTGCGGTAGCCAGGAGCAGCCACTGCACTCCAGTCTGGGCTACAGAGTAAGACTCCAACTCAAAATAAATAAATAAATAAAATAAAAAATAAAATAAAATAAATAAAATAAAAAATTAGCCGGGCTCAGTGACTCAGCCTGTAATCCCGTGCTGTTGGGAGGCTGAGGTGAGTGGAGTGCCTGAGTCCACGGGTTCGAGACCCACCCGGGCAAGTTGATGAGACCTCATCTCTACAACAAATCAAAAATTAACCGGGCGTGGCAGCGCGCACCTGTAGTTCCAGCTACTTGGAAGGCTGAGGCGGAAGGATCGTTGGAGCCCA
>NW_007090966.1:0-354 GCF_000164805.1 Carlito syrichta
GTATTAAAAGGAAAAGGAGTTATCTTAGAGTATTATACACTTTTTCATAAATCAATCCCTGCATAATGAACATTTCTATACAAACGCTGAATTATAAACATTGTTATAGTAAGAAAATATAAAAAAAATGAAACCAGCATATTTTACAGCTTATTTTTATTTATTTATTTTAATTTTTTTTTAAATGTGGGGTACAATTCAGAGTTAGATATACAAACATTGATTATACATGGTCCCTCGTCGATGAAGTATGCCCCTCCATTACTTAGCAGTATCCCTCCAATACCAATCTCTCCCCTCCCCCTAAACCGTTTTCCACGACTGCCAATCTTTTTCTTACAGCCAATCTTTTTC
>NW_007090967.1:0-349 GCF_000164805.1 Carlito syrichta
ACTCACCTCAGTCTCCCAAAGGCGCAGGATTACAGGCTGAGCCACCGAGCCTGGCTTCATTTTCCATTGTTTCTTAATTTGGTATTTTGGGCCCTGTCACACAAATTTAATTAAGCACCAAAAGGACATCACTATAAATAATTCAACAAGCCGGGCTCGGTGGCTCTGCCTGCAATCCCAGCACTTTGGGAGGCTGAGGTGAGTGGACTGCCTGAGCCCACGGGTTCGAGACCCGCATGGGCAACTTGACGAGACCTCATCTCTACGATAAATAAAAAATTAGCAGGGTGTGGTAGCGCGCACCTGTAGTTCCAGCTACTTGGAAGGCTGAGGCAGAAGGATAGCCGGA
>NW_007090968.1:0-346 GCF_000164805.1 Carlito syrichta
CCCCGTGTGGCGCCCTCAGCCTGGGTGGCTCACCTGTGTCCCTCTGCCTGTGCCCCACCCCTCGATGTCTCTTGTTGTCCTTCCTGACACCCCTTGACCAGCCCTCGTGAAGGGCGTCCCTCAAGGGTTTGCCCTGGTCTTTCTTTCTTTCTTTCTTTCTTTCTTTTTTTTGAGTAGGAGTTTCACTCTTGTCACCGAGGCTGGAGTGCAGCGGCATGCTCATGGCCATCCCAGCATCAACCTGCTGGACTCAGGCAATCTTTCCACCTCAGCCTTCCAAGTAGCCAGAACTACAGGCACATGCTACCATGCCCAGCTAATTTTTTTGATTTATTGTAGAGATGAG
>NW_007090969.1:0-329 GCF_000164805.1 Carlito syrichta
AAAAAAAAAAAAAAAAAAGAAAGAAAGAGAGAGTGGACGGGCTTGGTGGCTCAACCTGTAATCCCAGCACTTTGGGAGGCCAAGGCAAGTGGATTGCCTGAGACCACAGGTTCGAGAACAGCCTGGGCAACTTGGTGAGATCTCGTCTCTACAATAAAAAAAAAAAAAAAATTGGCCAGTCGCAGTAGCGTGCACCTGTAGTTCTGGCTACTTGGAAGGCTGAGGCAGAAGGATTGCCAGAGCCCAGCAGGTCAACACTGAGGTGTCCGTGAGCATGCCACTGCACTCCAGCCTGGGCAATGGAGTGAGTCTCCAACTCAAAAAAAAAA
>NW_007090970.1:0-866 GCF_000164805.1 Carlito syrichta
GACCTCCACAGCCAGCCCTGGACTCTGTGGGTCATCCCTGAAAGCAAAAAGAAGAAGCCAGGGAGGTCAGGCCAGTAAAGGGAGCAGAAGCAGCTCCTTCATCCACTTGGCATGACCTGCCCCCAGCATCTGTCAAGTGACTCTGCACTTATAGCAGAGTCCACACGTCCTGATCTGTGGCAATGGCTCAGGACAGTCCTGGGGGCAGCTTCCTCAGACTTGTTACTTAGCTTTCCAGGGAATAAGGGACTCAGTCAATTCATGACTTAGCCCCTTTTCCTGCACCAGTGGCCCTGGGGTCAATGATTCTTAGATCCACTCTAGTGTTGCATCCATTTATGCATGTCACAAATATTTATTGGTCATTTACTGTCTACCAAGCACTCTGCAAGGTGCTGGTATATACTAGTAAACAAGACCATTCATAATTTAGCAGAGGAGGCTTCATCAACAGATAATCACAATCACACACACAGCAAAGTTAATTAAAAGTAACAGTCATTGTTATAGAAGTTGACTTCAGGGAATGATCAAGGATTGTTATAAGAATCCTTGATGATAGGGGACGAGAGAGGCCCAGCCGGCTGTATAGTGTGAATTCTGTGCTCATAACCAAAGTGTGAGTAAGAATTTTCCAGGAAAAATAGGAGAAATGCTTTCTAGGCAGAGGCAACAGCAGCAAGTACAATATCCCAGAGATTAGAAAGAACTTTTTTTTTTTTGAGTCAGAGTCTCACTCTGTCACCCCAGCCGGACTGGAGTGCAGTGGCACACTCATGACTACCACAGTCTCGACCTGCTTGGTCAAGTGATCCTTCTGCTTCAGCTTCCCAAATTGCTGGAAACACAGGCCCATGCTACCGTGC
>NW_007090971.1:0-327 GCF_000164805.1 Carlito syrichta
AAAAAAAAAAAAAAAAAAAAATTGAGGTTAAATTTATAAAACATGAAATTAGGCCAGGTGTGGTGGCTTATACCTGTAAACCCAGCAGTTTGGGAGGTTGAGTTTGGGAGGATTGCTTGAGCCCAGGATTCCTAGACCAGTGTGGGCCACATAGCAAGACCTCGTCTCTACAAAATGTCAGAAAGTCTTAGCTACTTGGGAGGCTGAGGTGGAAGGATTGTCAGAGCCCAGGAGGTCTAGGCTATGGTGAACCATGAGACCCTGCCTCAAAAAAACAAAACAAAACACACACACACACACACACACACACACACACACACACACACA
>NW_007090972.1:0-313 GCF_000164805.1 Carlito syrichta
CAGGTGGGTCTCGAACCCACGGGTTCAGGCAATCCACTCACCTCAGCCTCCCAAAGGCGTGGGATTACAGGCTGAGCCACCGAGCCTGGTGCTGTTCATTCTTTAAATATTTAGTAGAATTCCCCAAAGAAGCCATCTAGACCTGCTAAATTATGAATTCTGTTTTCTTAATAATTATAGTTATTTCATATTGGATGAATTATGGCAGTTTGTTCTTTTTAAGGTATTAGATATATTCATCTTTATTTTTTTTTTTGAGTTGGGAGTCTTACTCCGTCACCCAGACTGGAGTGCAGTGGCACGCTACCAGCCA
>NW_007090973.1:0-412 GCF_000164805.1 Carlito syrichta
AGGGGCCGGGCCCGGAGCCCGGGGAGGCTGAATTATTCATCTTTAATCTGCCGGCAGCTGCCGCCTTTTCACACCGGTAACGCGAGTTCTCCCGGGGCCTAAATTATTGATGGTCGGGGTTTGCCGGGAGGGAGGGTGAGGATGGGGCTGGAGACGGGGCGGCGGGTGGGGGAGAGCGGTCCCGGCCTCGCCCGCCCCCAGCCCGACCGGAGGCCTTTCCCCGGGGTCTTCCCAAGCCGGCTCCGGGTCCCCCGAGCGGCCGGGAGAGGCACGCCGGGCGCGCAGAGGCCCCGCTTTCTCCGAAACCGGCTTGGGGTGGCGGGGCAGGGTTGCGGTTGCCCCGCCCGGCCCGCGAGCCGCTTTCTGCGCGCGGACGTTCGGCCGCTGCGGCTGTGGGTGGACCGCTCTGGGC
>NW_007090974.1:0-8633 GCF_000164805.1 Carlito syrichta
CCTGAGCCCGTGGGTTTGAGACCCGCCTGGGCAACTTGGCGAGACCTCATCTCTACAACAAATCAAAAAAATTAGTCGGGTGTGGTAGTGCGTCCCTGTAGTTCCAGCTACCTGGAAGGCTGAGGCGGAAGGATTACCAGAGCCCAGCAGATCCAGGCTGCGGTGGCCAGGAGTGGTCACTGCACTCCAGTCTGGGCGACAGAGTGAGACTCCAACTTAAAAAAAAAAAAAAGAAGAAGAGAGAATAAACAAATCTCTTCTTTGTTTAAGCAACTGTTTAAGCAACTGTTTTGCAAGCAATTGCTTGCAGACAAATGTATTTCCATCTGATGAACCAATCATAACAGAAAATAAAAGGCCGATTTAAAGTTATGGTCATCTTTTATGTTGACTTCTGCAAGTCACATGTTAAGACCAAAGTCAAAGGGCAAGGAAATACACTTTTATTTATTTATTTATTTATTTATTTATTTATTTATAGTCTCACTCTGCCCAGACTGGAGTGCAGTGGCACGCTTCCGGCCACTGCAGCCTCGACCTGTTGGGCTCCGGCAATCCTTCCGCCTCAGCCTTCCAAGTAGCTGGAACTACAGGCGCGCACTACCACACCCAGCTAATTTTTTGATTTTATTGTAGATACGAGGTCTCACCAAGTTGCCCAGGCGGGTCTCGAACATGCATGCTCAGGCAATACACTCACCTCAGTCTCCCAAGGAGCAGGATTACAGGCTGAACCACAAAGCCTGGCTGGAAATACACTTTTAAAAAGTATGGAACTTGCTAGAGGAAGTAATCTTAGTGAGGCTATTCTGCTTAGCTGAGAACATCAATGTGTTTTTGAAATGCAAAGGCCAGTTCAGAGCTGTTTGACAGCAGAAAATGCAGTGGCAAAAGGCAAATGTATCAGTTAGTCATTGTTAAATAATAATCTTCAAATTGGTGATTTAAAACAGTAACAATGTATTCTTTCTCTACTTTAAACTTTGTCTCTAGCTGAGCTTGACTTTTCTTTACCCAAGTTGTGTATCAGGTCTGCTCCACAGGCATTAATTTAGGCAGGTCCAACCTAAGGGAAAAGCAGTTACTCAGGGGAATGGCATCTCATGATGATGTCAGAGGGGCTAATGAGAAAGCCATGCTACGCAAACACATTTTCAGCCTTCCATTATGTCTTGTTTGTTAATATTATGTGGACTACTGCAAGTCACATGATAAGACCAAAGTCAAGGGGCAAGGAAATGCACTTCAGTTTAGATGGAGAAACTGCAAAGTCATATAATAGTTATAGTCACTGGGAAGAGTGAAGGAATGAGAACAATAAATTGATTGACTAGGGCCTGCCATCTTACAATTATTCAAATTCCTCCTGCATGCAAAACACATTCACTGCAATCCCAAGACACTCCAAAGTCTCAACCAGACTGAAAAGCTTCTTAAGACTTAAAGTCCAGGGTCTCGTGATCTACATCAGGTCTGAATGTGGCTTCTCTGAATTCCAAGATCTATGAGCTAAAAAAGACATGTTATATGCCTCCTCACCCTCACACCCAACATACAGTAGTAGAACAGGAACAAGATAACTGCAACAAACACTCCCATTTGAAAAGGGGGAAAATGGGAAGCACACAGCAGTCACTGGTCCATAGAAATTTTGAAATCCCACTGGACACATATTCCCAGGTCACCCTATCCTGGGATTAAGGCATGTTCCTGAATTAGGCCCTTGACTTCTTCCTGGGAGTGACTCTCCAGTTCATTCTCTACAGCTCTTGATTCTGCCTTCTTGGAAATTCTTCCTTTCCCAACAAGTCCCTTGGTTAATTCTGAAGTGAAAGGTACCTATAGAAACCTAGAAGAAACTTAGCTTATTCTTGGTTTAGTCTTTTTTGCCTCAGAATAATCATTAGAAAGCATTCAGACATTCCACTGCAAAACAAGCAGCAGCCTATCTCGTCTCCCTCAGTAAATCTCCTTCAGATGCAAGACCAGGACAGCCCAACCATTCATGGTTTAGCATAATAATCCCTAGTAAACTTTTGATTCCTTGTCAAGGCCAAAGTCATAAGAGTTTGTGAGTTGCAAATGTCTGAGTTTGTAAATTGCAAATGTCTAACAAGTCTCTTGCAGGAATCCTCCCTCCCCAGGGTTAACCTAATCAGCCCTCTGTGAACTACATGACACAGACAAATCCCACCATGGCAGCAATCATGTGACTAATGCACCCATCTGCCTGCTGTTCATCACCTGACATCATCAGTACTTGCGCTTATCTGCCCCTTTGTGATGACATGGGAGCAGACCATCGCCCAATCACCCTAATGATCTTCCCCCATCAAGGGGAATGGTTAAAAGGACTCAACCACAAGCAACCAGTGGTCATTGTCTTGCTAGACTCTGGTGTGGCCATGTGCTCTTTGAGCCATGGCTGTTGCCATGCTTCCTGGCTTTGGTCCCCCTCCCCCACCCTGGGGAGGTGAATCTTCTCTCTTCCTTCTCTTTCTCTCTCTAATTTACTTTTAAATAAACTTTTCTTTCTTAGCCTCTTTGTTTGTTGCAATTCTTTGCATTTACTCGGATCTCTGAGTTACTGGTGCTGTGCCTCCCTGCGCCTCTCCTCTCCATCTCTCCAGCAATTCACCCTCACTCTGTCTGTCCATACCCTAACATGAAGCGTGTCTTTTGTGTGTGTGTGTGTGTGTGTGTGTGTGTGTGTGTGTTGGAGTTTCACTCTCACTCAGACAGGAGTGCAGTGGCACGCTCCCAGCTCCCGCAGCCTCGACCTGCTGGGATCCTGCGATTCTTCCACCTCAGCCTACCAAGTAGCCAGAACTACAGGTGTGCGCTACCACACCCAGCTAATTTTTGATTTATTGTAGAGATGAGGTCTCGCCAAGTTGCCCGGGTGGGATCTCGAACCCGTGGGCTCAGGTAATCCACTTGCCTTGGCCTCCCAAAATACTGAGATTACAGGCTAAGCCACTGAGCCCAGACTGAAGTGTGTCTTAAAGAGAGCATTGAAGAATATACACTTTGTAGTGGCTGATCTGCTTTCTCAGGTTGGTGCATTCTCATAGAAATTTAGGGAAATCTCTGCCTCTTTCATTTCAGGCTGGTGGCACTTTGGCCAGTACATAGCCCTTAAAAACACTGTAGGCTTTCTATAGATTTTATCCAGTAAACTTCATGTGTCAAAGTTGTACGCACAATTTTTTTTGACATGTACCTTTTTCTATAGACTCAATTAACCTACTGGCACTTTGGGGGCATTAGAATGTAGTGGAAACACACCCTTAATCTTTCTCGGAGCTCTGCTGTAGGCCAAAGAGGTTGGAGATTAGAAACATTTATTTTTCAACCCAGCAATTTCCGGGGTCTATAGTCTCCCTAACTATTTCTTGCAAAATGGCTATTTCTTTTCTGAGCACATCTCTTCCTTTCAAATAGTGCCTTTTCAAATGTACCTAGTATTGAGAAAGTCCCACTCTTGACATTTTGCTTCTAGATGTTTCTCCCAGCTCTAAAGAGTTCATTAGATAAATTTTCTGTCATTCAAATCTTCTTACATAACCTTTTTATAAACTGTTTTCTACTACTTAACACAGGATACATTTTCTCACCCCTTTCTAGGCTCCTATAAATGTTTCCTTGTTGCTTATTGCCTAGTCCCAAACTCAGTGCCCATATTTGAGGTTTTTTTGTCATAACAGGCCCCACTCCCAGCACCTATTACCATATCAGTCTGCTATTATTGCAAAACAATTCACCCAATAGTCAGTGGCTTTAAACAGTAATTATTTATTCTTATTCTTGTGTCTGCAGATCAGCAAAGGATTTGCCAGTTTCAGCTGGGCTTATCTGGGCTGCTGTGCTTTAGGCTGTGGTTCCACCTGGAGCCTCTAGGGCTTGTGGGGAAGCAACTGGAAGACACTTTGGTTGGATGGGGTGGGAGGATGTGAGGTCAGGAACTATTGCAGCCTTTTTCTGGCAGTTGCAGGGGCCCATGTGAGGGCGCAGCAAATGAAGTTGATAGCAAGAAAGACATAAAACGCAGCTAGAGAAAAGATCGTGTTTTGGTGAGAGTCTGTATCCAGCTTTGACTGACCAGACCTAGGTGAATCAGCACATTCCATTCATTCATTGTTCATCAGCTTAAGGCCTTGCTTCTGGTTTCTTTTTTCTTTTTTACACTCAAGGTAGTCTTAACTGATACCCAGTTGTGAGGCAGTTGCCAGAGGGAGTGGCTGAGGGTGTCACTCACCCCCTTTCCTCCAGGGTTCTGCCTTTTGTGCACATGTATTGGTAGGAGTTTCAAGCTGCACAGAACATAAATGGAGTCTGACTGATTTCAGCAGAGGAGGAATTCACTAAAAGGCTCCTGGGAGGGCTGGAAAATCAAACCCTGTGACTCTGCAACTGACTATGCACAATCAGGCCACAGAAATGGGATGGCCAGGATGCTGCTACCACCACTGTGGCCACCACTGTTGCCACCACCTACTGGACAGACACTGCAGTCTACACTGTTGCTGCCTCTGCTGCTTTGGAAGCAGATCCTGCTGCAGCTGCCGCCACTGACCTCCTCTATCACTAAGCTACCAAGTCCACATCTCCTGGTTGACTGAGCCTGGTCCAGTGCCTGTTTCCTAGTTGCAAGGGAGGATGGGAATCAACTAACTGGCCCTTTGGGCTTTACAGTGGAAAGGTTCTGTCTCTCCAAATCTTGTAAAATGGGGAACTCCTTAGGCACAGGGTGGAATTCCATGCTGGGCAGTCAAAAAAAATAGGCCAACTGTTCAATATAGGGCATAAGAAACTGAGATGAAACAGGGACAATAGCTTCAGCTTTATTTGTGGTAAATCTGCATTGGAGAATGCAACTGGAACCTGGAGCCCAAATGAGCCCTCCCTGGACTGAATTCTCTCCGAGCTGCAGGGAAACCCTCCCACAGCAAGGATGCTCTGCCTTGCTGAATTTCTGCTTGGCAGCAGGAACAGAAATAAGAGATGAGCTGATTGTGAGGACAAATCCAAGGGAGGCCAGGGTCTGAGTTTTGACCTGTCCCCTGCCCGACCACATGATGGAGGGGAGTGGACAGGAGAATGGGAAACTCTCTGATGCTGTTTCCTCTTTGGAGGAATGGTAGGAATCTCCTTCCTCAAATGGAAATTCCAAAACAGGGTGTGTTGGGGTGAGAGGGGTGAAGGGCTAGCTTTCCCAGTAGGCAAAGTCGGATACCTGCAGGGGGCCAGGAAGGTGAAGAAAATGAGAGAAGTGGACATTTGTCTGTTAAATGTCTGAGGATGCATCTTCTTACCTCCCACACAGAGCCATATCCTTAAATACTTATTTAAATTATTATTTGTCCTTAAATACTTTTTAAGGACACAGTTAAAGGACATATGACATGCTGGCTCCCCGCCTTCCCACCCACTTTAACTCTGTGTCCTGGGAGGTTGACCTCTTAGGAGTCCTTTGTCTGCTGGTTTCCAGCTGTTGAGGGTCCTTGGGAACCCCAGAGGAGACTGGAGGGAGGGAAGGAAGAGGGCATTTATAGAGGGTTATTTTCTGGGATCCCTCTATAAATGGAGGGAGATGGCAGCCCTTGACCAGTCTCAGCTCCCTCAGCAGCCCTCTTTCTCCAGGTCCCCTCCCTGCATGCCTTCAGTGCCCAGTGTTCATAGCCCCAGGGTACTGAATCATTCATTCCCTGTTGTTTTTCCTAAACTCCATCTGTACCTTTGTAAATAATCCCATCACTCAGCTCTCAATGACCCAGCTTGAGTGTGCCGTCTGTCTCCTGCTGGCACCCTGAATTATATCTATGGAGTAAGGAAATATTTCTCTACCTCCCCAAAATCAATAGCTCACATACACCAACAGACAGGATTTGGGTGAGTTCAGACTCCTGAATGTGAGGGAGGCAGTAGGGGATGGTAGAGCTTGTGACAAATGGGAAGCACAAGACCTCTCATACTCCAGACTTTTGTTACTATGACAATGGCAATCCAGTGTTGCCAGTTTTTTCCATTTTTCTTTTTTCTTTTTGAGTTGGAGTCTCACTCTGTTACCCAGACTGGAGTGCAGTGGCACACTCCCGGCCACCGCAGCCACAAGCTGCTGGGTTCCGGTGATCCTTCCATCTCAGCCTTCCAAGTAGCTGGAACTATAGGTGTGTGCGACCATGCCTGCTTAATTTTTGATTCATTGTAGAAACGAGGTCTTGCCAAGTTGCCCAGGCTGGTCTCGAACCTGCCGGTTCAGGCAATCCACTCTCCTCAGCCTCCCAAAGTGCTGGGATTACAGGCTGAGCCACCGAGCCCGACCTCCATTTTTCAAGAGTAGCAAATCATCAGGAGTGTTAGGTGAGAGCTCTTGATTTTTTTTTTCCCCACCCCTTGATTTTTATATGTTGGCTCATTTTTCAAAATCATGTGAACAGGCAACAATCAGGTGGCCAAACTTGGCCCTTGGACCAGTCGTTTTGTCATTGTTCTTAGTACATGTGTCTTGCCAAGGCACGAACACTACATGATGAGAAGAGCCCATGGGAGGTGCCACTGTGTACAGGCTATTGGTGAGATCTCTAGGTCCCTGCAGGAGTTGCAGAGAGACATGGCCACGCCACCTTCTGCACAAAGGCTCACATGCCAACGATGCTGCTCAGAGCCTCCAGCCTTGCCTTGCCACGCCTGCCTGGTCCATCACGTCTAATATGGGTGTCAGCAGAAAGTAAATTAAATCCGCTAGGCTGTAATTTGCAAACAAAACATTTTGTGGCAGTAACTAAACAGAGCATTGTGATTTAATCGGGTTTTTTAAATGTTTTAAAAATCATTTTATTGTGCAGAAGCTGGTATCCTAAGAGCTATAATTTCTTAACTAACAGTATGTTAATGCAATACCCTCTCGTCTTGATGTTCTTACCAACCAGGGCATTTGTCTTGATGCTCTTAGACCTACATTCTTTCAGAGTAGAAGCACTACAACTGCCTCCTGTAGCTCACATGGGGAAACCCAGCATCAGATTCCCTAGAGGGGCTGCCTTTCACCCTGGCTTTGAGAGAAAAACAAAACAATCTACCTTTCCTTTATTGTATGTGTTTATTTGTGTATGTATGTATATGCATGCATGCATGCATGTCTTTATTCACTTAACAAACACCTGGCTACTGCTATGTATGCATTTTGTAAACATTAGCTCAATGAATTGCTTTACAATCCCTTGAGGAAGATGCTATTCTTATCTCTCTTTTTACAGATGAACAGAGGCACAGAGAGGTGAAGTAACTTGCTGGAGGTCCCACAGCTAGGAAGTGGAGATGGGAGCCTGGCTCCCGAGTTTGTACTTTGGGTGACCCTGCTGGACTGTCTCTTTGTGCTGTCTCCAGCCCAGCTTTTGAAGCCCCCAGCTCACTCATCTTTCTGCACTCTTTCTTGCCCATTTTCTCTCATTCTCCACATATTCATTCATTCCTTTGTTTTATGAACACGGAGCATCTGCTGTGTGCCAGGCCCTATGCTAAATGCTGGGGGCCCCACATTGAGCTGTTCTTATATGATTTCTGTCAAGTGGGACTCACAGTCTAGGAAGCGAAACAGTCCCGTAGCTAGGTACCACCACCCTCTGAGATACAGGAAGTACAACCAGTCCCACGCTGGCCTAGGAACAACTGTGTTAGAATTGGAAAAAGATGCTCCTTGTGCTAGTCACTTTACTGCTATCTGTGGGAAAAGGTATATAAAAATGTGCATATATGAGGACTAAAGTGTGAACTGTGCCATTGGGGTCCCATCCAACCTCCACACTTGTATGTGGTAGACCCCATAAAGTCGGCCAGGAAGGCTGGAGGAGGGGTCATTCCAAGAAAGGAAGAGGGACAGAAAGGTTTCTCGGGGGGTAGCTGAGGTTGAAGGAGGAGTAGGAATGAGTGGGTGAAAAGAGGAGTGGAGACCAGGTTCTAGGCAGGGGAACGGCATGGGAGAAAAACCATGATGGCTTGGTACTGTGTCAGCATTGCTAAGCTGGAACTACATTTCCTAGCATGCCCTTCCCTGTGTGATTTTGGGACAGGGTTGGCTTCAAGAGAAATTAATGTGAATTAAGGAGGGGGAGATGAAGCAGCTGTCTTGGTTGTGCTTGTTTGGGTACTGTTGCAGCTCACACATTTAGAAACAGGGGCAACAGACAGAAAAACCACTTACACAGCTTCCGTGATCGAAGGCCAAATCCCAATGTTAAAACTTTTTTAAAAAAAAGTCATTCCTAGGGGTTCTGCTCCTCTGAGCAAAGTGATCAATGGACAGATTAGCAAGGGTTGGAACTGGAAAGAAAGGTCCTAGAGGTTAGGGGAGCCACTGAAGGTGAGGTTTATTTATTTATTTTGCTTGTTTGTTTTAGACAGCAGGATATATTGAGAGGACAAAAAAGCTCCCACATTGGGAGGGGACCCAAGGAGGTTGCCCGTGGGGGTTTTTTTTTTTTTAAGGGTTGAGGTGTAATTTCACAAGCCATAAACTTCAGCTTTTTATTTATTTATTTATTTATTTATTTATTTATTTATTTATTTATTTATTTTTTGAGTTGGAGTCTCATTCTGTCGCCCAGACTGGAGTGCAGTGGCCGTTCCCGGCT
>NW_007090974.1:8751-9788 GCF_000164805.1 Carlito syrichta
TTTGGCCACCGCAGCCTCGACCTGCTGGGATCCAGCGATCCTTCTGCCTCAGCCTTCCAAGTAGCTGGAACTACAGGCGCGTGCTAACATGCCCAGCTAGTTTTTGATTTACTGTAGAGATGAGATCTCGCCAAGTTGCCCAGGTGGGTCTCGAACCCGTGAACTCAGGCAATCCACTCACCTCAGCCTCTCAAAGCGTGGGATTACAGGCTAAGTCACCGAGCCCGGCTAAGCTTCAGCTTTTTAAAGTACGCACTTCAGTGGCTTTTAGCTAATTCATAAAGTTTTGCAACCTTCACCACCATCTAATTCCAGAACATTTTCATCATTCCAAAATAAATCCTGTATCCATTAGCAATCACTCCCCGTTCCTCCTTCCCTCAAGCTGCTGGAAACCACTAATTTACTGTCTGTCTTTTTGAATTTGTCTATTCTGAACATTTCATATAAATGGAACCACACAATATGTGGCCTTTTGTGTCTGGCTTCTTTCACTTAGCATAATATTTCTAAGGTCATCCCTATTGTTTCATGTATTGGCACTTCCCTTTTGTAGCTGAATAATATTCCAGACATTTGACTTATTTCCATTTTTTGACTATTATGAATAATGCTGCTATGAATATGCATGTACAAGTTTTTGTGTGGACATTATATGTTTTCAAATCTCTTGGCTCTATACCTAGCTGTAAAAGTACTGGGCCATATGGTAACTATGTTTAACTTTTGGAGGAACAGCCAAACTGTTTTCCACAGTGGCTGCTCCATTTTTCATTCCCACCAGCAATGTTTGAGTGTCCACATCCTCTCCAGCACTTGTTATTGTCTTTTTTATTATAGCCACTCTGGTGGGCGTAAATTGTCTCTTTATGGTTTTGATGTACATTTCTCTAGTGACTAATGCTGTTGAGCATCTTCTTATGTGCTTATTGTCCATTAGTATCTCTTCTTTGGAGAAATATCTATTCAGATCCTTTGATTATTCTTTTTTTTTTTTGAATTGGAGTCTCACTCTGTCACCCAGACTGGAGTGCAGT
>NW_007090974.1:9808-64532 GCF_000164805.1 Carlito syrichta
CGCCTCAGCCTTCCAAGTAGCTGGAACTACAGGCGCGCGCTACCACACCTGGCTAATTTTTTAAATTTATTGTAGAGACGAGGTCTCACCAAGTTACCCAGGCGGGTCTCAAATCCGCAGGCTCAGGCAATCCACTCAACTCAGCCTCTCAAAGCGCGGGATTACAGGCTGAGCCACCAAGCCAGGCTCTTTTGATCATTCTTAATTTGGTTTATTTGCTTTTTTTTTTTTTAAGTTGGAATCTTACTGTTGTCCTAGCCAGAGTGCAGTGGCACGCTCACAGTCACTGCAGCCTTGGCCTGCTGGGCTTGCTCAGGTGATCCTTCTGCCTCAGTCTTCTAAGTAGCTGGAATTACAGGCATGCGCCACCATGTCTGACTAATTTTTTGATTTATTGTAGATATGCGGTCTTGCCATGTTGCCCAGGCTGGTCTCAAACCCTGGGCTCAGGCAATTCTCTCACCCTTGCCTCCCAAAGTACTGGGATTACAGGTGTGAGCCACTGTGCCCGACTGGTTTATTTGCATTTTTATTGTTGAGTCATAATAATTCTTCATATATTCTGCTTACTATACAGGGGGAGGAGGAGGAAGGATGATTTGCAAATATTAAATCATATCCAGAATGATTTGCAAACATTTTCACTTTCTCTGTAGTGTCCTTTGAAGCACAAACTTTTCAATTTGAATGAAGTCCAATTTATCAACTTTTTGTTTGGTTGCTTGTGCTTTGTTGTTATACAATTGCCAATCCAAAGTCACAGAGATTTATGCCTATGTTTTCCTTGAAAGCTTAATTTTAGCTCTTACTTTTAGATCTTTGATCAATTTGGAGTTAATTTTTGTTTAAGGTGTGAGATAGGGGTCCAACTTCATTCTCTTCCATGTGGATATCCAATTGTCCCAGCACTATTTGTTGAAAGTTAAGCTTTCTCCCATTGAATCACTTTGTACCCTTGTTAAAATCAGCTGACCATAAATATATGGGTTTACTTCTGAACTATCATTTCTATCTGTCCCATTGGACCAATGTCTATTCTATGTCAGTAGCTAAAGGTGAGGTGGGAGCCAGGTGCAGTGGCTCATGCCTGTAATCCCAGCACTTTGGGAGGTGGAGGTGGGGGAATTGCCTGAGCTCAGGGATTTGAGACCAGCCTGAACAACATAGTGAGACCTCATCGCTACAATAAATAAATAAATAATTAGCCAGGTGTGGTTAATTAATTATGCCTGTGGTTCCATCTACTTGGAAGACTGAGGCAGAAGGATTGCCTGAGCCCAGCGGGTCAGTGCTGGAGTGACCATGAGTGTGCCACTGCACTCCAGCCTGGGTGACCGAGTGAGACTCCAACTCAAAAAAAAAAAAAAAAAAAAAAAGACTGAAGTGGGAGACACCAGAAGGAAAACTACAACAGTTGTCCACATGAGAGATATTTAAGGTATTGGCTGTGGAGATTTGGAGGAAGAAGCTGATTTGAGGGCTATTTAAGAGAAATAATTAACAAGACTTGCTGGTTCTTGAATGTGGGAATGAGGGAGCAGGAGTCCAGGGTAACCCTCAGAGTTTGGCATTGGCAACTGGGTCATCATGGTGGATAATGGTACCACTCACGGTAGGGGAACATGGAGTAAGGAGACCAGGTTCAGGGCAGGTGACGAGTTAGTTTGAGACACGCTACGTTTGAGATGCTTGTGGGACTATCCAAATGGCCATGGCCAGGAGTAGGCTGGAGATGAGATCCTGGGCTCAGGGAGCAGACTGTGCCAGACCAGACATGTTGGACGCATTTGCAGGTACAGGTGACTGGGAGGCAGAGGCCTGCAGGAACAACAGGGAGGAGCGACCACACAGAATCCAGCTAAGAAAGAAGGAAGAAAGGCATAGAAGGATCCATTTCCCACTAGATCTCCAATTCCTAATTTCCAGGTCTTCCTAGGCCCTGCTGGCATTCCTAACTTTCAGTGTTTGATACGTCTAATTTTCACTTTAGGTCAGTAACCGATTCTAGTAAGATCCTGCCCTTTTGCAACCAGAACATTCTAACCCGGCTCTCCATTTTACCCTAATGTGGCATCCAGTGAGGCCAAATGCTGACACAACCTGGGCAGGGAAGGTGTAACTGAGCCACTTTTTTTTTTTTTTAGTTGGAGTCTCACTCCATCTCCCAGGCTGGAGTGCAGTGGCATGCTCATAGCCACCTCAGCATCAACTTGCTGGGCTCCAGAGACCCTTCCGCCTCTGCCTTCCAAGTAGCTGGAACTACAGGCATACGCTACCATGCCCAGCTAATTTTTTATTTATTATAGAGACAAGGTCTTGCCAAGTTGCCTGGGCTGGTCTCAAACACGTGGGCTCAGGCAATCTACTTGCCTGGGCCTCCCGTAGTGCTGGGATTACAGGCCTAGCCACCGAGTCCAGTCAACCGAACCCGGCCTACCAAGCTAATTCCAAGGCCCGGGGGAAGGCTGGCAGGGGCAGCCTGTATCTCAACAGTCTTCCTGCAGGACTGCCAGTCTGGGGTTTTAATGATGTACCCAGGGCAGCCCTGGTGGCGATAAGGGACTAGCAAAGGAACCAGTGTGACTCTGGCTTCCCGACCTTTCCCATGCTCTCTTACCTGGAGAAGGAGGGGTAGCTCTCTGGTTGGCATTCTAGGCCCTTGATAATCTAATCCTACCTATCCCTCCGGATACACCTCCCAACTCATCTGGCCTCCACATCCTCCATTCCTCCCACACCACAGACCCGTCACACTGAACTTCTTGCTTCCGGAAGGGGAGCTGTAACACAAGGGACCCTGGAACTGCCCTGTTTGGGTTCACAGCCCAACCCCACTTCCTGTGATATATACACTCTTGGGCAAATGACTTGATCTCTGAGCCTCAGTTTCCTCAGTTGTAAAATGGGATCACAAAACTGGTCCCAGAGGAGTGTTGCAGGAACTCAAAGAGAAGGCTCGGAAAGCCCTTAGCACAGTGCCCACATCTAATACATGCTCTGTAAATATCAAGAGGGGAGGAGAAGAAGGGGCTTTGGGGTCAGATTGGACACCACAGTTCCTGGTAGCTCTCTAGTTCCTAGAACAGGGCCCAGGGAGCTGCCAGAAGCCAGGCAGTATTCTTCTCCCTAGCCCAAGTGGCTTTTCTCTCCCCATTCTTCCCTCACTTTCCTGTCTTTATACAGATCAACCAAGTCCCCATGGCTTCTTTATGTGAGACTCACTGTTGAACCAGAATCCCCACAAGAAAAGGGCAGCCTGGAGCTGACCCAGCAAGCACAACTCCTTCTTCTTTACAGGGGAAGTGTGGGGAAGGAGAGGGTGGCTGCTCATTCACCGGCCATTTCATTTCTGGACTCTGTCCACTGCTAAGAAGTCCAACTGTGCTCCATGGGCCCGGATTCTTCAACTCCCCTGTGTCTGCCGTCTTTGTAACACGTGGTCCTTCCCACTCTTGTCTGTCCTTGGCCAGTGAGATTTGGGTAAGGCCTGTCTTCATCTTCATGAATGCCACCTCCAGATGTCCAGTATTGCAGAAATGTGTCCCTGAATACTTCGCTTTCCTTCTTGGTTCCCTGTCTGATCCACCCCAAGGCCTCTGGACTCTTCTTCCAGCATGCATCTCCCACATCCATTCACTCACCTCCACTCCTGCCCTCTCTGCCCTACTTCAGGATACTCCTCACCCCTGCCTCTCTCACCTGAGTATAGCAGTGGTCTCTTCATTGGTCTCCCTGCCTCCTACCTTCTCCTGCATGCTTCACCATGCAGCCTGAGGGATACTTGAAAAATACAGGTCCGTTCATGTTCCTGCCTACCCCTCGTCTCTTTTTTTTGTTTGTTTGAGTGGGAGTCTCTGTCACCCACACTGGAGTGCAGTGGCCACTCCCAGCCTCCGCAGCCTCGACATGCTGGGTTCCGGCAATCCTTCCGCCTCAGCCTTCCAAGTAGCTGGAACTACAGGTGCGCACTACCACACCTGGCTAATTTTTTAAAAATTTACTGTAGAGATAAAGTCTCACCAAGTTACCCAGGCAGGTCTCGAACCTGCGGGCTCAGGCAATTCACTCACATCAGCCTCCCAAAGGCGCGGGATTACAGGTTGAGCCACCAAGCTCGGATTTACCCCTCATCTCTTAATGGTGTCCCATGCTCTGAGGTCACAGGCCAAGCCCAGCATCTTGTGTTGGGCCCTCCCCATTCTCACTCTTTTTCCCTCACACCAGCTTTCTTTCCATGTTTACTTTTGGAAGGTGCCAAGCATCCTCCTACTTTAAGTAGCTTAGAATTTCTTTCTTTTTTTTTTTTGAGTTGGAGTCTCACTCTGTTTCCCAGATTGGAGTGCAGTGGCCGCTCCCGGCCACCGCAGCCTCGATCCACTGGGCTCCGGCAATCCTTCCACCTCAGCCTTCCGAGTAGCCGGAATTACAGGCATGCACTACCATGCCCGGCTGATTTTTTGATTTTATTGTAGAGATGAGGTCTCGCCAAGTAGCCCAGGCAGGTCTCGAACCCGCAGGCTCCAGAACTTCACTTTTCACTCACCTCAGCCTCCCAAAGCGCGGGATTACAGGTTGAGCCACTGAGTCCAGCTAGAATTTTTCGAGCAAGGGATGGATGTGACCTGATTCAGGTCTCAAGATCAGATTGGCTATTGTGTGAAGAAAAGATTGTAGAACACAAGGGGTGGCATGGAGATCCTGGTGGGAAGCTTTGCAGAGTTCCAGGGAGAGGCGAACATGGCTTGGACTGTGAGGGTAACAATGATGACGGGACGGATAGGCCTTGCAGAAGGATTGATTGCAGGGGGAATAGTGAAGAAGTTCTCTGGTTTTCAGTTTCTCTCTCAACCTGAGAGGTTTCATCTGTAAAATGAGTATGACAGGAAGATCAAAGAACCTGCGGTGAGATAATGAATGTCAGTTATGTAGGCCAGTGCTTGGCACGCTGAGGACACAAGTGACGGACCACCAGAATTAACATGTACATCCAGGATTTCATGCTGGAGTGGGTCCCCAAAGAGCTGTCTGAATCTTGTTTATTCCTTGACCCAGGGAGAATAACTGGGTGAAAATTAGAAACCTAAATTGTTTTTATAATGTTTCTGGAAGCACCAGGCCTGATTTTCCTCCACCTCCCTTCTCTCATCCGCTGCCCAGAACTCAAAACTGGTCTCTGGCAGGCCTGTGGGGGAGCTGCAGTTTAAGATAGGGTCAGCAGATGGCGCTGGAAGCTAAGGGAAGACTCCCCCTCCCTCCTGCCCTCCTCCAGTCCATCTCCCGGCTTGCAGAGCCAACTCTGGATCCCAGGCTGCCCCTGCAGCAGGGGTGAAGGGCCTGAGGGAGAGCCCTCTGCAGCCTCTTGGGAACACAAACCCATTTTGGAGAAGCAGAAGGAAAGGCCAAGACCCTGTTGGGAGGCATGAATGGGGTCTTACAGCCTGGAGGCCTCCCCGACCTTCACTCCCTGGCCTCCTTCCCTACTTTATAAATAGGGCAAGAGGGTCCCAAGTGAGGGGGAGGTTTTCCTTAGAAGAGCCACTTCATCTGTGAACAAGGACCTATGAAACCTCTTAGAGCAGCCTGTGACCTCCCTGTCCATCCTGTGTAAAATAGGAAATAAGAGTTTTAATTACCAAGCTTGGAAGACAGCCGATATTGTTAATATTTAATGTCTCCAATGCTTGTGCCCCAGGCGTGCCGGCACTGACAGAATGAGGGTTTCCCTTGGGTTGGCTCTAAATGTGCTTGGAGAAGAGCCAGGCAGCCGCCTTCCTCAGCACCTGGGAGCCTCCTGCAGCCCAGCCCGGGTTCAGGCCTGCCCTGGGCCTCCCACTCCCTGAGGGGCCCCTGCCAAGGGGGCCTGGTCTCCTACCATGGGACTAAGACCTGAAGACCCCGTGAAGGCATTGAGTGCTAGACTCAGCCCGAGTCCTGACAGTGGATAGGAATAAATGGAGTCAGGCAACCTGAGAAGATGGAAACAAATAGAGGAATCAGAGAGACCTGAGTTTCAATTCTGCTTTCCTGCAAGTCTCTCTAGATGTCATTTTATTATTCATAAGGAGGAAAATATGTTTACAGTGTTATGGGTTGTGAATAATAATAGATCACCATTTTTGAGGCTGAGCATGTGCCTGGAACCCTGCTACGCCCTTCACACATACTGTGTCTTTATCATTTACGACAGCCCTGCCAGGTAGCTAAGCTGGAACTTGAACCCAGGACAATTTACTCCAGAGTCTACAACTCTGGAAGTCCTTATGCAAAAGCACCAGAGATTTAGAGCTTGGAGGGAATATTGCTACCCCAGTCTGTAGTTTGTCCTGCACTGCCTCTCCTGCCTCACAAACAACCATGACGGTTGTTAACAGGGCCTCAAGACAGCAGCCTAAACAAAATCATCTACACTGCTGTTGTTTTGCTGCATATTTCTACTTCCTAGAGAGTCACACAAACTGCATTTCATTGGTCGACTGACACCTCAGTATGGGTGGAGCACCCAGGGCTATCTTGGGGCTGACCATGAACCTTGGTTTATCTTTAGGCTCATGCACTACCCCTTGAACAGCTGGCTGTGGCCAAGTTAATACCTGTGTCACTTCCCTAGCAGAGCACAGTACATAGATGTCAGCAAGTGGTGAGGGGTGGACAGGTATATCCGTCGATGGAACTGCTTGTCTTAAAAGGTAGTTGAGTACTCGACATATAGGAGACCTCATCAATTCCTTCTGCAGCACATTAAGGAGGGATAGCTAGGATAGAAAAGGAGAGGGAGGTGATGATGAACTCCATTGTATAACATCAAAGGTAGGGAAACAGGAATCCTGGTGCTAGCAGGAGAGGAAAATGGCACCACCATTGTTGAGAGTACACATCCCATCCTTGGGCAACTCCACTTCTGGGTACATACCCTGGAGCAACACACACACACAGGTAGACAAAGGCATTTGCTTGAGATATTCCTCAAAGCATTTACTTGCATTGGCCAAGGGAGGGAAACAACCCAAGTGACCACTCATAAAGGAATGGATACGTCATGGGTGATATATGTGAGGGATGAAACACCAATGGAATGAATTAAAACAATGTGAATTAATACTGGAAGATGGTGAAAATGTAATGCCAAACAGAATGGCAAATACTTCTTATATACCCTGCAATATATGCTTTCATGGATGTACACACATACTCACACATTGACAACAGAAGAATGTTGACCTGTGGGAAAGGGGAGAAGGAAGGGAGAGGGTTGTAGAAGAAGGATGAAAGAGACAGAAACAAACTCACCAGAGGACACACAAGTGGCCTTTCATGATTGTGAACTGAAATGAAGATTGTGATTCATCTAATTCTGAGCATCTGGCCTGCAAGACAGCACAGGAAAGAAAGGGGGCCAAGGAATTCTATATGCTTTTTATGTGAGGCTCAGAAATTGTTGGGTGTTTGGGGATTTTCCGTAACAGGCCAGCCAACAAGTATGTCATCAAACTATAACAGAATTGTTTATTGGGCTCTTGTTGGGCCAAGCACGCCTGGGTGTGTTGTATGGCTATTGTACTGTAGCCTCACAGCGCCCTCTTGAGGTATTGCCATTTTCATTTTCGACGAGGCTCAGAGAGGTGAGGTGAGTTACCCAATGCCATCAGCTTGCAGTGTCAGCCCAATCCTCGCCATCGCCTCTGGATTTCACAGGGTAATTCAGGCACCTTTTGGGGTTTGGGGGTTCAGAAGATACAGTTCTCCAGGATGGCCTGGAGGTGGCGCTGTTGCAGCTGGTCCAGGATGGATGAAAAGCCTGAGCCTGTGAGGTAGGGACGGAGGACATTCAGGGGATGATGACTGCCTTTCTAGGTTTGGGTGAGGACTTGCTCACCAGTTCTTGGGCAACAGAGAGCTGAGAAGGAGGCTAGGGAAGAATGCTGGCAGGAAGAGCTTCACCCTGGAGTCTGAAAGCCTGCCTGCCATTCTTCGCCCTACCCCAGCTCCAGGAGGGAGACTGTTTGTAAAGGCCCAGGCTCTGTGGCGGTGGCTCAGGGTTAGGATTCCAGAGCAGAGTGTAGATGAACCTGGGTCAACCTGTTAAAGGACCTCCGACTCCCCACACCTCCCTTCTTTTCTTGATGGTGAGTGTTGGGACCTCAGGCTCAATGCAGTGGGGGGGCTTTGGCCTCAGAGCCAGAGGATGAGGGCCCCTGCAATGCAGAACCAGGGGTCATTCCCAGCACCAGGGAAATTGGGCAGTTGCCCTCGTCCCCTAGTCCTAGATGCTTTCTGAGCAGTAGTGACCAGGTGTGTAGCAATCCATGCCAA
Organism: Carlito syrichta; assembly: GCF_000164805.1. NCBI lineage: Eukaryota > Metazoa > Chordata > Mammalia > Primates > Tarsiidae > Carlito > Carlito syrichta. The sequence goes on from NW_007090974.1 coordinate 18,119, forward strand.
GGGCAGGTAAGAAGAAGTAAGGGAAAGGAGGAAAAAAGCCCCACAGCCTGCTTTCTTTCTTTCTTTCTTTTTTGAGTTGGAGTCTCACTCCCTCGCCCAGGCTGTAGTGTAGTGGCCGCTCCTGGCCACCACAGCCTCGACCTGCTGGGCTTGGGCAATCCTTCTGCCTCAGCCTTCCAAGTAGCCAGAACTATAGGTGCACACTACCATGCCTGGATAATTTTTGATTTATTGTAGAGAAGAGGTCTTGCCAAGTTGCCTAGGTGGGTCTTGAACTCGCAGGGTCAGGCAATCCACTCGCCTCAGACTCCCAAATTGCTGGGATTACAAGCTGAGCCACCGAGCCCAACCCATAGCCTGCTTTCTTGGAAGTAACAGAAATCAACACAAACTTGCTTAGGGGAGGACTGGACATCATTAGAAGAATACAGGAACATTTCATGGCATCAGAGGGCAGGGGTGTGGCCAGGACTGGGAACACGGAAAGGTCTGGAACAAGGGCAGAAACATGAACTTTCTTCTCTTCTCTCTACTCTCCCTCTGCAGTCTGGCTTTTTCTGCCACGTTCTGCACATGGTGGGAAATGGTCACCCCTTCTGGAGTGACGTCCCCTGCTGTTCCAGCATCTCCACCCCCCTGACTTATGTCCTAATGTCCAATGCTCCACATCCCCAGGACAGAATCTCACTGACCAGCTTGGTTGGAGCTCCCCTCTGACCAGAAGGAGGTCTGTGTGATATCAACATGGCCCCCTTCATGGGTAGCTGAGAGAAGAATAACCAGGGTTGGGGGAAGACAGCTCAATATGTGTCTACAGAGTCATGGAAGTGCAAAGGCAGTAATGGAGGCCAAGTGCAGAATGTGAGTGCTCTAGGACTTGATAAGGTCATGGGTTTGGGGTTCAATGCTCCTGAGAGCCAGGGAACATGCACATTAGCTACCTGGAGGGCACCCAGTGCTGTTCACTGGGAACACAGCCTTATGTATAGAAGATGCTTGCTAAATAGTTGAGTAAATCAATGGATGAATACATAAATGAATGAATGAAATATTCCCCTGGACTCCTACATGGGGTGCCCTTCTGTCCATCATGGTGCAGGAACTTGTCAGTCCTAATTATGTCAGGGTGCAAATGCTTCCTGATAAGTTCCCTTCACCAACAGACTGAGTGGTTTTCTAGCTGTTCACCTCCCCAAAATGAGCTGACCCTGCCCAGCGACACATCTCCCCTGCAGGTACCTACAGGGAGTGAAAGCTGGGAGTGGGCGTTGGGGGGGAGTAACCTGCAACTGGGATGGGGAGAAGGTGCAGTCCGCTGTTCTTCCAGCATCCTGCTAATACAGCCCGAGACAAAGGCTCGGTGTGGGAAGTTTACTTGGGATGTGATTCCAGCAAGCAGGGTAAGGGGGCAGGGAGACTGGGGGAAGGAAGGAAGGAAAGTCAGTGCAAAGATGCATGGGTGAGGCGTTGCATCTTCTGCAACAGACTCCACTCCTCCAGGGCCTCTTGAAGGGTACAGAATGCCTCCTGGAATGATCTGCCTGGAGGATGGGGGCGCAGCACTAATCCATTGGCTCCTGCCCCCATCCGGGGAAGGATGTCCCTGAGGGTGCCAGCTCCCTGAATTTCCAGGAGCCACTGGAATATCGTCTGAGCACACTGCTGTGGCATTGGAGCTCGAGGCGACACTGCCAGCGTGGAGTCTGTGTTCATGTGGAACTGTCCACAGCAGCCGAAGCTGAAATCTGAGTGAGTGGAGAGGATGAGAGGCAGGATCCTGGGGTCCCAGCGATGTGCCTCAGTGCTGCTCCACGTTAGGGTCAGCAACTGCCACTGCAGCCCTTTTCTCCTGGAGCCCAGGCCTCTCTCCTGAGCTTCAGATCTGCAAACACAAGGGACCTGTTGACATCTGACATGCAGGATGTCTCACGTCCTCAGAGACTAAAACCAAACTCAGCAACTTTATGCCAAACCGGTTTCTCTTTCTTATTGACCATCTGAGCAACCACCCAGGGGCAAAAGTGGGCAACCTGAGACTCACACTTGACTTCTGTGTCACGCTCCACATCCAATCATTTACCAGTTTCCATGAATCCCATTCACCTGCCTTTTCTTTATCTTCCTTCAGCCTGCCCATCCTCCCTCTTTCCCCTCTCCCTTCCTTCTTTCCTCCCTTCCTCCCCTGCCCTCTTTCTTTCCCTCTTTTCCTTCCTCCCTCCTTCCTCCCTTCTTTCTGTCTTTCGAGTTGTGGGGTACAAGTGGGGATTTACTACATAGTAGGTTGCATGCAGGTGAGGTTCTTTCTTTCTTTCTTCTTTCTTTCTTTCTTTCCTTCTTTCTTCCTTTCCTTCTTTCTTCCTTTCCTCTCTCCCCTCCCTCCCTCTCTCTCTTTCTTTCCCCTCCCTCCCTTCCTCCATTCCTTCCTTCTTCCCCTATCAAATTAGCACAGATCAAAAAGAACAAGACTGAAGACTACCCATACTGATGACAGCACACTCACATACTTAGGTGACAGGAGGGCACACTGATAACCATTTGAAAGGCAATGTGGCACAACATCAATAGTCATAAATGTTGTTATCCTTTCTCTCTCTCTCTCTCTCTCTCTCTCTCTCTCTCTCTCTCTTTCTCCCCTCCCTCTTTCTTTCTTTCATCTTTCTATTTTTTGACTTGGAGTCTCACTCTGTTGCTCAGATTGGAGTGCAGTGGCACGCTCAAAGCCACCCCAGCATCAACCTGCTGGGTTCTGATAATCCTTCTGCCTCAGCCTTCCAAGTAGCTGGAACTACAGGTGTGTGCTACCATGCCTGGCTAATTTTTTATTTCTTATAGAGATGAGGTCTTGACAAGTTGCCTGGACTGTCTGTTGTTATCCTTTAACTTAGTTATTCTACTTCTAGAAACCTATCCTGAGGGAATAATCCCAAACACAGGAAAGGCTTTCTGCACAAAGATATTCATGACAGCATTGGTTATACTAGCAGAAACAAAACAAAGCAAAACAAACAACCAACAACAATAACAAGAAGCTGGCTACAACCTAAATGTCAATGCTTCACACCAACATTGTGAATTCATAGGGGCTCATCTTCTTCGTGCTAGGCACCCTGCATTGTTGCTGCTCTCCAGATATCTACCCAATGATGTCATTTCTTCTCATGCTGCATGCTTTTTGTTAAGGTCATCCACTCCCATGGCCTGGGCTACCATCTACATTGAATCCTTACTTGTAAGATGATACAATTATTATGCAAGGATTAAGTGACAGAAGCCAAACTCAAAAGACTGCATACTATAGATCCCATTTACAAGACATCCTGTAAAAGGCACCACTAAAATTACAGACATCATAACCTAACAGTAGTTCCAGGGGCTTGGATTGGGAGGGGATTGACTCTAAGGGGAGTGAGAGAACTTTCTAGGGTGACAGAAGTATTCTGTGTCTTTATTGTAGTGGTGGTTCCACAACTGTATGTGTTTAACCCAACTCAGAGATCTGTATACTGAGAAAGGGTGAATTCTACTGTTTACAAATTTTATCTCAATCCACTTGCCTAAAAATGCTGATTCAATGAGTGCTGTGTTTAGCCTTGTGCTGAGTGCTGCGCAGAATTGGCGACAGTGGAAGCGAGCAGCAGGCAGCTGGCCTGGTCCAGCTGGGAGGACGTTGCTGGGGAAGCAGCATTGAGCTGAGCTCTGCAGGCTGAGCAGACCTCCCTACTGCAATGTGGTGACGAAGGACAGAGGGTAGAAGGGCCTTCCAAGATGCGGTCTGGGTGAAGCAGGACAATCCCTTGAACTGGAGTGATGGCAACTGAGATGGATAAAGCTAGACCGGTTCTAGAAACAGCTAGGAGATAAAATCAACTAGACTTCGTAGCCAGTTGAAGACGTGGAGTATGGGAGATCAAGGGGGCCAGGGGACCTCTGGCTTCTGGCTTGACTGACTGGGTATATAGTGATATCTTCTGAAACAGAGATCCCCTGGAAGAAGGCTAGTGGGAGAAGACTGTGGGTTCAGTTTTCCTAAGCGGAGTTGGACATGTCTAGGAAGAGAAGAAATGAGGTCAAGGAGGCACCTTCATGTTTCTCTGAAAAACTATTTCCCTCTCCATCGGGGGGAAAGCTCCAGAACCCAAGACCACCTGCATTGGGGAGAACCAAGTCCACAGCTTGAACGTTGAAATGAAAGGCAGGGCCGGGCTCGGTGGCTCAACCTATAATCCCAGCACTTGGGAAGGCCAAGGTGAGCGGATTGCCTGATAGTTCACACCTGTATTTCTGGCTATTTGGAAGGCTGAGGCGGAAGGATTGCCAGAGCCCAGTAGGTCGATGCTGAGGTGGCCGTGAGCGTGACACTGTACTCCAACCTAGGCGATGAAGTGAGACACCAACTCAAAAAAAGAAAAAAAAAAAAAGAAATGAAAGACAGATGGAAGGAGAGCAGATGGTGCAGGGACTGCAGGATAGAGAAGCATCCCCTGAAGGACACACGCTCTTGTTGCTGATACCCTTGCCTGGCCCTGGTTCTTGCACATTCTGACATCTGGTTGCCCAACTTTTACTAGGATTCTGTGAGATAATCCAACATTCTCCAATTCTTTCCCTGTTTTTGATTCGAATAACTTGAGTAGGTTTCTGCTCTTTGCAACTCCTAAAGCCTTGACAAAGGCATTTTAATTAGTTTAGTTTTTACAGTTTTTAAGCTAACTTTGTAAGGCAAATCTTCCATTACTCTCCAAATTTCTGGACCATTTTGTGCAATTACTCTACCACAATCAATTTCTCAAGATAAAAAATTCCTCTGGAGATTTTCATTGAAATCATCTCAAAGTTATAGATAACTCGAGGTAGGATTGATGCTTTCACAACACTGTTCAAGAGCAAGATCCATTTCTCCATTGATTCAAGTCTTTTAAAAATGTCTTTCATCCAACTTGAGCATATATTTTTGTGCATATTTTGCTCAGCATATTTTTTTTTGTTCCCTTGATGCTTTCTAACTTATTATTGCTGGTCTAGAGGACAAGCATTAATCTTGATACATTTATCATCTCGTGTCAGCTTCTTTATTCTATGCTCTTATTAGTTCTTACAGTATTTCAGTTTATACTCTTGACTTCTAAGGATGAACAAACACATTATCTGCGAATAATGCGAATGTTGTCTCTGCCTTGCCAATATGAATACCCTTCCTTTCTTTTTGTCATCTTATTCAATTGGCTGGCACCACTAGAATGAAGACAAGTGACAGTTGTGATAGCAGGTATCCTTGAAGTATTGCTTCCTTGAATAGAAAAACTCTAGTGTGATAGTTCCAAAGCTGCCATCCGAAGAACACTGGTCCACAGGATGTTAATAGTTTTATTAAGAAAAAAGTGTTCTGGGGTCAAATAACCTCGGATTATGCTGGGTTTACAAAGACAAATTTATTTCTTAACTTTAGGAGTAATCAGAAAGTTTGAGGCTAATTTGCTTTGTGGATGTCCAAGAGGGAGATATGCTAGATAACATGTCTTAAACTAATTTGACCACTGACCTTTTTGTTCCATTCCTTACTGTTTAACATCTCCTGTCAAACAGTGTTCTCCAGGGTGGTGTTGGAACTGCTGCTTTAAGAATTCACCACGAAGTCTGATGTTTGCTGTGGTTCCTGTAAAAAGAATTGTTAGGTGGATAAAAAAGTACTTTTTATCACGGTAAGACTAAGAAAAAATTGAATTCCTGGTTTGTTGAGAATTTTTTAAAAATTAGAAATAGAAGTTAATTTGATTAAATGGTTTTTAGATGTCTATGGAGACAGTCATATAATTTCCCCCTTTTAAATTAGTATAGTGAAAATCCACCACAATGCATTATATCGTGGTTCAAAATATCCCACAGGACCACAGGATTGCATGACTATGTTGTTGATGGAATGAACAGGGTAAAATTGAGCAACCAGCAGGCCGAGGGCTGCCAGGGTCTGCTTGTGGCGTCCCTGCTTCAGCTGCAGTGTGCTGCCTCCTGGTGGTTATTTGCTGCTATGACTTAAATATCTATGGGGACAATTCTGAGCTCTGGCTGGCTAAAACTTAGGGGATAGGAGAAGCAATTTCAGGAATCCCCTAGGTTATTTGATACTAACTTTGTCAAACTGATCTAAGGAGATTGGACTGGAAGAATCCCGAGAATACAGGGACTCGCCCTGTGTCTCCCTGCTCCCTGAGTCTGCGTTTCCTGCCTTGCTTTGCCTTCTTCTCCACATGCTCTCCACTCCCCCCACTTGGAAACGAAGACATTTAGTCGACTCTTGTTAGATCTCAGTCAACTGCCAGTTGCATCATCAAGGAATTAATAAAATTTTTGGGCAACCCCTTCGTGTCCCTCCCACTGTGGGAGCTTTTCTGTTCTCTCAATAAATCCTGTTTTCTAAAAAAAAATTTTTTTTTAAATGAATACTTACATCTAACAGTTGTTGAGTGGTTACTACGTACCAAATACTTGGTTAAGTTCTTCAAATGAATTATTTTAGTTTAATCCTCCCATCCCTCCAAATTAGATATTATTATTTCCATGTTGCAATCTGAAAAACAACCACAGAAATGTTACATCACTTACCCAGGTCATCCAGCCAGTTCCTAGTAAGGAGTGAAGTCAGATTCAAAATCCGGCAGTCTGTCTCCAAAACCCACACTCTTGAGTGAAGCCAACTTTGCCCTTTGCTTCCAGGAATAAATCTGATAATAATATGTTGCTAGAACTTTTGCATGTATAGATAATGTTTTTAAACAAAGTTTCCCTTGGTTTGTGCTATTTTTGCTTTTGGTGTTAGGATTATACAGGATTCATAAAATGAATGGAAATTTTTCCATGTATGTTAGTGCTCAGGTAAATTTTTAAAGAATTTAGGCAATATCTGTTTCTAAAATATTTGCTACCTCATCTGTAAAACCATCTGGTCCAGGGGCCTTAGACAATTATCTTAAACTTATTTGTTACATTATTAGTCGTTTCTGGTTTCTCACTGTTTGATTTATTTATATTTTCCTGAAGTAATTATCCTATTTGCCTAGGGAAGTTCAGATTTATTAACATAGAATGATGCATAGCATTAGCTTATGTTTTTTAAAATCTCTGTATTTCTGTCTCTTATAAAGGTCCCATCTTAGTCATGATGAATTTTTGAGTTTTATTTCTTTTGATTTCTTCATTACATTTGCCAAAAATGTAATAGTAGTAGAGAAATAAAATAGCAAATATTTATATAGTGTTTACTTTGTGCCATGTACTATTCTAAGTGATATTAATTCATTTAATTTTCATAACAACTTTATGAGTTAGGGACTATTATTATCTCATTTTACAGATGAGGAAACTGTCACAAAGTTAGTAAGTAACTTATCTAAGGATATACAGCTAAAAAGTGGTGAAGTTGAGATTTAAGCCTACGCAGTTTCTACTTTTATATTTATTATTTCCTCCTGCTTTTTTTTTTTTTTTTTTTGAGATGGAGTCTCACTCTGTCACCCAGACTGGAGTGCAGTGGCTGCTCCCAGCCACTGCAGCCTCAACTTGCTGGACTCCAGAGATCCATCCACCTCAGCCTTCCAAGTAGCTGGAGCTACAGGCACGCACTCCCACACCTGGCTAATTTTTGATTTATTGTAGAGATGAGTTGCCCAGGCAAGTCTCAAACCAGCGGGCTCAGGCAATCCATTTACCTAGGCCTCCCAAAACGCTGGGATTACAGGCTGAGCCACCTAGCCCGGCCTATTTCCTCCTGCTTTTACTTTATTTTTAAATTCTCTTTGAGGTGAATGCTTTGTTAATTTATCTGTAATCTTTCTTATTTGTTAATGAAAGCACTGAAGGTCATAAAATGAGTAAGACTGGCAATAACCCAAGGGCTCTACTATTATCAATCTTTTCAAAGAACCAGCTTTTGATTTAATTATCTCTATTGCTTTTCTGTTCTTGATTCCATTGATTTATGCTTTTATGTTTTTTCTGTGGTTTTTTTTGAGTTGGAGTCTCACTGTGTCGCCCAGACTGGAGTGCAGTGGCTGCTCCTGGCCACTGCAGCCTCAACTTGCTGGGCTCCGGTGATCCTTCCGCCTCAGTCTTCCAAGTAGCTGGAACTACAGGCACGTGCTACCACGCCAGGGTAATTTTTGATTTATTGTAGAGATGAGGTCTCGCCAAGTTGCCAAGGTGGGTCTGGAACCCGCGGGCTCAGGCAATCCACTCACCTCAGCCTCCCAAAGTGCTGGGATTACAGGCTGAGCCACCAAGCCCAGCTTACGCTTTTATGTTTATTATGTCTTTCCTTCTGGTTGTTTTGGGTTTAATTCTGTCTTTCTCTAAATTCTCAAGATGAAAGTGTGTATATTTTATTTGATATCACTCTTTGTTTTTCTAATATAAACACCTAATGCTATGAATTTCCCTCTAGGCAATGTTTTAGCTGCATCCCACAAATGTCTTTATTGTAGTAAAGCACACATAACATGAAATCTACCCTGTTAACACATTTTAAGTGGACAGCGCAGTATTAACTATTGTTGCACAGCAGATCTCTACAACTTTTTCATCATGTATGACTGAAACTCTATACTCTTTACACAGCAACTCACCATTTCCCCTAATCCCTAGCTCCTGGCAGCCACCATTCTTTCACAAAATTTTATGTTGTATGTTGTATTTTCATTAAGTTCAAAATACCTTCTAAATTTCCAATGAATCTTCTTTTTTTGAGCTGTGGATTATTTAGAAGTGTGTTTAATTCCAAAATATTTGAGGACATTAAAAGTATCTTCTTGTTATTTATTTTTGGTTTAATCATATTATGGCCAGAAAACATTGTATGACTCTATTTTTTTTTTTTTCTGAGTTGGAGTCTCACTCTGTCGCCCAGACTGGAGTGCAGTGGCTGCTCCCAGCCACCGCAGCCTCGACCTGCTGAGCTCCGGCGATCCTTCCACCTCAGCCTTCCAAGTAGCTGGAACTACAGGCGCGTGCTACCATGCCCAGATAATTTTTGATTTATTGTAGATATGAGGTCTCGCCAAGTTGCCCAGGTGGGTCTGGAACCCGCGGGCTCAGGCAATCCACTCACCTCAGCCTCCCAAAGGTGCGGGATTACAGGCTGAGCCACCGAGCCCGGCTTTTAAAAAATTTTTTTTACTCTACTTTTTTTTTTACTCTACTTTTTTTTTTTACTCAACTTTTAAAAAATTTTTTACTCTACTTTTAAAAAATTTTTAAGGTTTGTTTTATGGCTCAGCATATGCTTTATCCTGGTGAATGTTCTATGCACGCTTGAAAAAACGTACATTCTGCTCTTGTTACACGGAGTGTTTTATAACTGTCAGCCAGGCCACACTAGTTGATAGTGATGCTCCTATCTTCTAATCCTTGCTAATTTTTGTTTATTGTTTCCTGAAAGGGGAGTCTTTAACTCACCAATTGTAATAGTGAACTTCTCTATTTCTCATTTTAGTTCTGTAAGTTTTTGCTCTATGCATCTTGAAGTCCTGTTGTAGGCATACACATTTAGGATTTTTATATCTTCTTGGTAAAATAACTTTTAAAGTATTATGTAATATCTCTCTTTATTCCTGGTAATTGTCCTTGTTCTGAAGTCTACTTTGTCTGATTTTAATATAGCCACTCTGGTTGTCATTTGATCAGTATTTACATGGCATAACCTTTTTTATTGGTTTACTTTTAATCTATCTATGTAGTCATATTAAGTGAGTTTCATGTAGACAGCATGTAGTTGAGTCTTGGGTGTGCATGCATTTGTATGTTTAATACAATCTGACAATGCTGTATTTTAACTGGTGTGTTTAGACCAGTCTTCTGAGACTGAGTTTCTCCTGGAGTTTGCACCACTTATGCTGTCAGGGTAATGCAAAGAGAGAAAAGAAAGAGGAAAATCAGGAGAATGTCCCTCATACACTCCTTTTCCCTGGTTCATCTGACAAGGAAGATGGGTTTTCCCTTGGAGTTTTAGGTGTCCCTGACACCACCCCTGCCACACAGAGCAGCATTGTGACTGCTTTACCCAGGTCAAGAGAAGAAAAAGGGGAAAAGAGATCCTCCACACTCTCTGACTCACAGAGGGCTACCTTTCCAATTCTCTGTCTGAGAAGAGGGGTTTCTCTTGGAGGTTTTGTTGCGTATACCTGCTGCACAGTGCCATATGTGGGCCACCCTTGGATAAAATCTCCATGATTAAAGAGGAACAAAACTCTGGAAACTCACCCCATAAGGGTCTCTCTTCAAGTTCTAGCTCCCCTTGCTGATCCACTTGTTACTTCCTGAATTTGTATTTTATTCAGATCTTGTAATTGCAGTTAGTGAGTGAGACAGGCTGTAGTGGCTTCACCCCACCTTGACTAGTACCAGAAGTGCAGGGTAGATTCCACAAATTGAGTTGGTATGTGACATAGTCACATATGATTAAGCTGTTAATCTATTAATGGCACTTCCAAATTGTTCTTTAAAATAGCATGCCAGCCGGGCTTGGTGGCTCAGCCTGTAATCCCGCGCCTTTGGGAGGCTGAGGTGAGTAGATTGCCTGAGCCCGCAGGTTCGAGACCTGCCTGGGCAGCGAGACCTCATCTCTACAATAAATCAAAAAATTAGCCGGGCGTGGTAGCGTGCACCTGTAATTCTGGCTACTCGGAAGGCTGAGACGAAAGGTTCGCTGGAGCCCAGCAGGCGAGGCTGCAGTGGCCAGGAGCGGCCACTGCACTCCAGTCTGGGCGACCGAGTGAAACTCCAACTCAAAAAAAAAGATAAAATAAAATAAAAAAATAAAAAATAAAATAGCATGCCAATTACGAGGGGGACAAAAAAAAAAAAAAAAAAAAAGCCAAAAAGCAAAAAAGGAATTGTTTTGGAAGGCCCCTTGTAGTACAGGCTTCCTCCTCAGGTAAGTGTTCTAGGAATCCATTGGAATCAGTGTGCCAGCTGTGGTTGTTGTGAGAGGCTGTGTTCAGCTTCAGTGAATTTTTTTTTGGGGGGGAGGAATTCTTTCAGTGTGTTTGAAAGGCATCCAAATTGACAAGTTCAAAACTGTTTTGGGCAGTGGAAAATGTGTCTTGATAAGTGTATTGCAGCCAAGGGAGAGTACTTTGAAGTTGACTGAAGTTTAAACATGTAAGAATAAATGCATAATATTTTATATGTAAATTCCAGTTTTTTGGGGTCCCCCTTTGTATATTACACAAGCACTGTAAAAAAAATCCTTCCTTATACTTTTACCAACAACTGATATCCAACTTTCTATTTTTTCCCAATCTGTTAGGTGAAGAGAAATAGTATCTTGTTGATTTAATTTCATGTTCTATATTTGCTAGTAAAGTTTGAGCATCTTTTTATATATTTTTGGCCATTTATATATCCTCATTTGTAAATAGTCCCTTTATATCCTTTGCCATTTTTCTACTTGGTCATTTGTCTTTTTATTATTGATTTGTTGAAATTGCCTGTGTAGTTTCTACTGTTTGCAATTTATTGAGGTTTACTTTGAGACTCATTACTTAATCAATTTGTTTATATGTTCTGTGAGTATCTGAGGAAAAAAGGAGGAATTCCCTGTTGAAATTCTCCCTAGATATATTAAAACAATCTTGTTAATTTTATTATTTAGATTGTTTATATGTTTATAAGGTTTTAAAAGCATTTGATCTGTTATATTTTGAGACAGATGTTTTTAAAACATCTGACTCTGGCTTGATAAAATTCTCCTCATAGTTCAGTGTTTGCTTTATATATTCTTTCCAGTGTATTTGCTCATGTATCTGCTTCAAATTCATGATTAATCAATCACTCAGTGATTAAGAGCACAAACTCTGGTGTTAGAATACCTGGTTTCAAATCTTAGTCTTCCTCATCTGTGAAATGGGGCAACAAATAGTAGTTACCTACAGAACTGTTATGAGATTAAATAAAAACATCCATATAATTGTTCAACAAATGGCCATTTTAACTTTTTTTGATGATAGTACATTTCATCAGTACAATTATTTAAAAATCACTCCATTCCATTTAATGCTTTCCTTCTCGAATTATAGTTTAAAAAAATATGAACATCGCCATACTAATCTATTTGCATTTTTCTGTAATATATTTATCTATTTAGATCAATCATAATTATTTCACTTTAGATGGATTGCTTGTAAAGCATTATTTTATTTATTTATTTATTTTGAGTTGGAGTCTCACTCTGTCGCCCAGACTGGAGTGCAGTGGCCGCTCCCGGCCACCGCAGCCTCGACCTGCTGGGCTCCGGCGATCCTTCCGCCTCAGCCTTCCAAGTAGCCGGAATTACAGGCATGCGCTACCACGCCCGGCTGATTTTTTTATTTATTGTAGAGATGAGGTCTCGCTGCCCAGGCAGGTCTCGAACCCGCGGGCTCAGGCAATCTACTCACCTCAGCCTCCCAAAGGCGCGGGATTACAGGCTGAGCCACCGAGCCCGACTGTAAAGCATTATTGATATAGACAATCTCCAGAAAGATGACCAAGGATGCCCACCATAAATCCTTTCCTTGCCTATAAGCTCATGGCTCCAGGTAGTGGGATCTATTTCCTCTCTCCTCCAATAGGGATGACCCATATTTTGCCTTGCCTGATAGCAAGCAGAAGAAGTGATATTGTGTCAGCTCCAGATCTAACCTGTAAGTGACCAGGTAACTTTTGGTTGTATTTGGGAAAGCCACCATCATTTAAGGAAGCTCAGGCTAGAATATTGAATTTTGAGGCACACTTAGAGACAGAGAGGAAATGGAGGAGCATGGAGACACTACACATGAGTGAAATCTTGGATTGCTTAACCCAGCCACCTGAAGGTTGCAGCTGAATGAGTGAACCCAGCCCATGACCCATGGAGCAAAAGAACTCAGTCAAGCCCTGCTAGTACCCCAGACCTAGAAAATCTTGAGAAATAACAATTCTTTGATGTTTTAAGCCACTACAGTTTGGGGTGGTTTGTTACACATCAGTAGATAACTAGAAGCATGTATATTTTTCTTCTTTATTCACTCTGAGATTTTTTTGTTTTTTAATAGGAGATTAAGCATTAAAACGTTTGCAGTTATTAATAGTTGATCATGTTTTTGACATCTTATGTTGTGTTTTTGGTTTCTTTCACTGTTGTATGGTTTCCTTTTTTGTCTTGCTGACTTGTACGGTACTGTCTTGATTTTTCTTCTTTTTCTTTCTCCCTTTTTTTGGTAACTATATGGCTTTTTTACTACTTTTTTTTTAAACTTTAAAATTTAACAAATATATTTAAAATTATGGTTCTGGTCAGGTGTAACTCAAGCACTTTGGGAAGCTGAGGTGAGAGAATTGTTTGAGACTAGGAGTTTGAGAACAGCATAGGCAACACAGTGAGACCCCATCTCTACAAAGTAATATTTTTTTAATTAGCTGGGCATCATGGCATGTGCCTATAATCCTAACTACTCAGGAGACTGAAGCAGGAGGATCACTTCAGCCCAGGAGTTGGAGGCTGCAGTGAGCTATGATTGCACCACTGCACTCCAGCCTGGTCAACAGTGAGAACTTGTCTCTGAAAAAGAAAAAGAAAATAAACTGGTAGTTCTATCAATATCAAAAGATAAATATTGTCTATAACCTTCATCCTGCTACTCAAACAAGATTTGTCCTTTACGATGTTTCAGTATCCTTTTCTTTATCATCCATACTTCAAGAGCTTTATTAAACTAACAGTAAGGTAACCTATGCATTATTATTAATTTTTTACTGTATGCTTCAGTTTTAGGAATTCTTTTTGAAACATTGCATACAATTTCACAACCACATTGTCAACCATCAGAATAAGCCATAAACTTAACAGGTTTGGTTTCTTACTCATATTTCTTATAGATCACATTTAAAAAATTCTTTATTTCAACTAGATACTTCTTTGAGTAAATTTTTCAGAAAGGACATATTGGTGGTACAGGTCTGAAACTCTTTCGTTGTAGATGAATGTTATTCTGACTGGGCATAGGATTCTAACATCCTAATTCTTTCTTCTTCATAACTCTGTAAATAACATTTTCTGTCTTATGCTTAGTATGGTAAATTAGATGTTGTTGTTCTTTCCTTTGTCAGCAACCTGTTTTATCTATCTGGAAATTTGTAGCTATTTTTCCTTTAGTTATTATTCTTGTGTTGCTGTTCTAACAGCAGTGCTTGTGAGATGTTGAAATGGAACTTCTGGCCAAGCCCTAAGTGATAGACATCAGATGCTGCCTGGTCTTCTCTTGCACTTCTCTCCTCTGAACAGCCCCTTGGTATTTATAGAAACCTGATTTCTCATGTGCAAGGTTCTATAACTAAAATGTGGCAGCTGCTGTTTTGCTGTTCTTACTCCTCTCTCTTCCCCTAAAAATTATTTCAGTTACAGATGAAATACATGCTTGGTGCAATAAAATCAAAGAATAGCAAAGTGTAAAAAATAAAATGCAGTTCCTCAAGCTCATGCCAAGGTAACCACTGCTAGTGGTTTAGTATGTCCATTAAGGATTTTGTCTGTATACACAACACCCACTTTTATTTTGCTTTTCCAAAATTGGGCTCATACTAATTTTCTGGTTCTACAAATTTGTTGTTAACTTAATCATATATTGTGGACATTTTTCCAAATGCACACTCATATCTACCTCATTCTTTTAAAGGCTGTGTAGTATTCCATTTATGCTTAAAACAGTACTGTCCAGTAGAAATATGATGTGAACCTCATAGATAATTTTAATTTACTAATAGCCACATTGAAAAAAGTTAATAAAACAAATAGAATTAATTTAAACAATATATTTTACTTAACCCAATATGGCCAATACATACAACTTCAACATGTAGGCAATATAAACTTATTAATGAAAGATCTCATATTATGTAAAAATATTAAATCTTTGAAATCCAGCATGTATTTTTTTTTTTTTTGAGTTGGAGTCTCACTCTGTCACCCAGGCTGAAGTGCAGTGGCACACTCACAGCCACCCAAGCATCGACCTGCTGGGCTCAGGCGATCCTTTCACCTCAGCCTACCAAGTAGCTGGAACTACAGGCATGCGCTACCACGCCTAGCTAATTTTTTATTTATTGTAGAGACGAGGTCTTGCCAAGTTGCCCGGGCTGGTAATCCACTTGCCTCGGCCTCTCAAAGTGCTGGGATTACAGGATGAGCCACCGAACTCAGCCACCAGGATGCATTTTACATTTACAGCATAACTCAGTTGAGACTAGTCGCGTTTTAAATACTCAGTAGCCACATGTGGCCAGCGGCCTCCAAACTGAGTGGGATAGGCTTCAACAATAACTTACTTAACTGTGGACCTGCTGATGGAAGTGTAGATTGCTTCCAATTTTTGCTATTATAAGCAATGTTGCAATAAGCATTCTTACATTTATCATGTTACACATGCATGTGATTATTTCTTTAAGATAGATTTACAGAAGCAAGCCTTCTAGGTCAAAGAGTTCATGCATTTTATAGTGTAATAGATATAGCCAAATTACTCTCTAATAAGGCTAAACCAATTTATACTTTCTCCAACAGTACATAAGAACGATCATTTCCCCACACTCCTACTGGACTGGATAACATTCTTTTAAAACATTTTTTCATCTTTCTCTGCCCCCTCGCATCTGTACTCCAGTGCATTGCATTGCAGAAGGGGAGGCTTGTTTTCAAAGCTCCATTTTTCCCTACTGGGATGACCACCATCAATCAGAGAGAGAGAGTGTGTTTGGATATGTAGGTAACACAAAACCCCGCAAACATTGGCTCAAACAGGAGTTTATTTTTTTCTTTTTAAAAAATTTTTAATTTTAAAGATGTGGGGTACAATTCAGGGTTAGGTATACAAATGTTCATTACGCAGGTATCCTTGTTTGATGAGGTGTGCCCCCTTCAGCAGATTCTCACTACTGCCAATCCTTTTCTCCCCCACCACAGTTTCCCACTACTGCCAACTGCCAATCCTTTTCTTATAGTATTATGATAATTGTTCAAGGTCTGCATATGAGTGAGAACATGTGATACTCAGTTCTTTGTTTCTGTGATAGATCTCTCAGTATTATAGACTCTAAGTTGTTGTGAAGTTCACAATTTTGTTCTTATTTATGACTGTGTAATATTCCATCGTGTATGGAGTTTATTTTCTTATGTAAAAAGTCTGGAAAAAATCTGGGTGCTTATGGTGATTGACCCACCTCATGATGCCTTTAAAGTTACTTCACTCTTTATAATGAAATATTCTTAGCAGGTGGGCCTTTCTCTTCTCGTAGCTGTCAACTATGGTCACAAGGTGGCTACCACCACTCAAGACGGCATGTTTGTGCCACAGGCAGGAAGCGGGGAGAGAAGTACATGGCACTAGCACTTCTTACCCAGAAGCCACCTGGAATTCTTACATTTCATTGTTGGAACAGGATCACATGGCTATCCCAGTTGCAAGGGAGCCTGAGAAAAAGAGAAATAGCTTTTCTGGCATATAGTGGAAGCTGGCAAGGGAAAATAGGATTGACAATGGCTGACTGGTTACCAAGCACAGTTTTGCTATCTCATCCATTACAACAGTAGATCTGAGGCTTTAATGTAAAGCATCACATTCTTGGCTGGGCACAGCGGCTCACACCTGTAATTCCAGCATTTTGGGAGGCAGAGGTGAGAGGATTGCCTAAAACCAGGGGTTTGAAACCAGCCTGGGCAACTTGGCAAGATGTCATTTCTACATTAAAAAAAATTTTTTTTAGCCAGGAGTGGTGGCACGTGTCTGTAGTTCCAGTTACTTGGAAGGCTGAGACAGAAGGATCGCCTGAGCCCAGCAGGTCGAGGCTGCAATGGCTGTGAGTATGCCACTGCACTCCAGCCTGGGCAACAGAATGAGACTCAGATTCAAAAAAAAAGGAAAAAAGAATCCCATTCTTGAATTCAGGGTCACAGTCTTGTTCGTGGTCATAGCCTCTGGCTGCACTCATCAGTCTCACTCCACCAGGCCTGCTTTGAACCACGTACTCAGGGATCCTTTTGGGTTCTGGTTGTGGCTGGGGAAGAGGAGCTTCTGGAAAGAGTGCTTGTGACAGGCAGCTTCTGACATGGCTTCTAATGACCTTGCCTTCTGGTATTTATGCCCTTGTGTGTTTACCTCCCCTTGAGTGTGACTGCTTCTAATGAATAGAATATGGCAAAAGTAATGAGACATCACTCCTGGGATTAGGTCACAGAAGGCTTCAGTGTGTGGCTTGCTGCTATCCTCTCTCTCTCTTGCCTTCTCAGCTCGGGCACTTTGATGATGCCAGCTGCCACATTGGAGAGGCTCATATACAGTGAACTGAGGGCACCTCTGGCCAACACCCCTCATGGAGCTGAATTTTGCCAACTGTCACGTGAGTTTGAAAGCAGACCCTTACCCAGTTGGTCTTGAGATGCTGTAGGCAGAATGCACCTTGATCACAGCCTCTGAGAGACCCTGGAGTAGAGGGCCCAGCTGAGCCTTAACTTGTAGGAGTTCAGACCTGCAAGGAACTGTGAGACAACACACGCTCTTGTTTAAAGCCCTTATGTTTTGGGTAACTTGTTACAAAGTAACTGATAACTAATCCAGTGCTGTTGGAAGACCATCTCCTTGGGAGCAACTGATTGTTATTTTTGTATTACTTTCCTGCCTTTTAAAAACTCACTTCTTCTCACATAACTATAGGGCAAGGGCAGTTGTGATTAGAGGAAAAAGTAATTTACAGTCACTCAGAGAACAAATAAGTGCTGTGCAAACCTTTCCTATCTTTCCACACTTTCTGATGAATTTCTTGGAACTTTAACTCAGGGGAGAGCCCTGGGATGGAGATACCTTTGTTGCTATGAGGACTCATATTTTTATGAGGAATATTTCTGGCCTCTCTCTGCACCGCTCACTAATTCTTCTCCAGGGGAGGGGAGACTTGATTGGTGCATTTGAGGGCAGGAACTGACCTTGTCCCTCTCAGCCCCTGCACGGCTCTCTTGACCCCCTGGGCCTGCCTGCAGGGACAGGTAGGGTGCTGTAGGCTTCCCCAAAAGGCTCTGCTCCTGCATGGGGAAGCCTGTGAGCAGAAGGGGCAAACTCAGTTCGGGAGGAGCATAAGGTCACTAAGTAAGCCATGTCCTCCAATCTGATTTGATCAGTAATTAGCTGATATTTTGATTGGTATGTCTGTCTCTGTGACTTATTTCTCATGGGTTCCAACCTTGGAGGGAAAGAAAAGGGTTTTAATTTTTTGTCGCCATCCCAAATGTCTGTACATATATTCAGAATAACTAAGCTTTTTATAAAGATACAAAGCAAGTTTTGGGAGAAGGGAAGAATCAGGCCACTGGGTTGTGGTGAGTGGAAGTGCAAAGGGTTGAAACAGGGGGTGGATGGTATATGTCTGTGCCTTTGTGACCCCAGGCATGTCTGTGATGAGCATGTGTGCATACATCTTCCTGACCCTCTTATTTACCAAGGACAGTGACTCCTAGGTCTCCTTCTGACTCTTGCTTCCCTCCTGTGGGTGGGTCTCATGGGCCTGGAGAGATTCTGACCCCACATGGGGTCTCTCCTCTCAGAGGCTCAGGGCCTGAGTGAGGCCGTAACCCCACAAAGTGAGCCCTGCGCCTCCAAAGCACCTGCGGGCCAGAGCCCCTCCAGGACTGTGGTGCGGGGATTCAGAGCAGGCCCCCCAAGCTGCTCCTGCCCCTGCTGCTTCCCGGCGTCCCCAATCTCTGTTCAATGCGTGATTTTTTACGATCGATCTTATATCCGGCACAATCAGATTTATGGCTCCTGCATCTTATGAAATTACACAGATGTTGCTGCTCTGCTTCTCTCCAGGACAGTAAAAGGCAATAACGTTCTTGCAGATTTCGACAGCAGGCAATTCAATAAAGGGCCATGTATATTTTATAAGTACAATAAAGACGAGGCTCTGTGCCCGCACTGCGGCCCGCCAGGGCCCCGCACTGCACTGGCCGCCGCCCGTGCCCTCCCCCTTCCTGTCTGCTTGTCGATCAGGTCTTTCCTCGTCACACAGGGGACAGGAGAGATTTATCCCTTTTCTGATCCATTACTTAAGTTTGGCTCCAGGGACCCTGCAATGGGGGCTGTTTAAAATTTAAAGGTGTTTGTGGAACTTAATACTTTCCTCCTCCTGATTTGCACTATAAAATTTTATCTATATTTTTGTTGCCCCATAAAATGTCTCTATCTTATCAGGATGGCTTGTCCTTTTATGGGCAAAACCATAAATACCTGATGAGGTAAGGGTTGGTGGAAGGTCTCCCAGAGGAGTCCGGGGGAGGCAGAAGAGAACCCTTCCCAGTTCTGCTGCGGTCACCCCATGTGGCCACGGGTGAGCAACGATCCTCCCTGAGACTCACTTTCTTCATCTATAAAATAGAGAAAACCATCCCACCCATTCCATGGGGCTGTATGAGGGAAGTGTGGTACCAGATAAGTTTATTTGGGATCCAGCACAGCACATGCAAAGGCCCGGAGGTGGCACTGAGGGGACGGGATGGAGCTTAGTGGAGGAAAGTGGCTTCCTTTCCAGGGTCAGGAGGGCAGGGTGCCAGGCTGAGCTGGGAGCAGACCACTGTGCCAGCTTTGTAGCCACTCACTTCTCTGTGCCTTGGTGTCCTCATTTATAACATGGTAATGACACAGTTCCTGTCTCACAGGGGTGTTGTGTGGTCTACGTGACTTACTGCAATGTGAGTGGCTTAGAGCCTTGTACCTAATGCTTGCTTCCCAAGTGTCACATGTGACTGTTATTGTTGTTATTGTTAAAAGTGAGGTGCCCAGGGAGCAAGACACAGGGGGTGCTCTCCCTCAGAGGTGTGCAAGTGCAGGGTGGGTGCTCTGAAACACACCCCTCCCTGCATCCTGTGCCCATGGGCCTTGCCTGCCTCACCCTAGCCCTGGACCAGCCACCCTGGGCTTTTCCCTCTTGGCTGGTAGGCAAACAAGCCTGAGCAGAAGCAGGTGCCCTTTCACCTTTGACAACCAACACCCTCTAGAAGTCTATACATTACTAGAACAGGATGAGACAAATCCCCTGGGTGATTGGAAGCTTCCTGAGGCCTCACCAGAGGTAGATGCCGCCATTATGCTTTTTGTCCAGTCTGCAGAACTATGAGCCCAAATATAACTCTTTTCTTTAAAAATTACCCAGCCTCAGGTAATTCTTTATGGAAATGCAAAACAGACTAATACACTCATCTCAACAAAAATCCATTTATTCGTTGATGGACACTTAGATTGATTCCATATCCCCAATGCAAAGAAACAATAAATGGTTGGAAGTGATGGATATCCTAAATATTTTCATTTGATCATTACACATTGTATGCATATATCAAAATGTCACATATACCCCCATAAATATGTACAATTATTGTGTATCAATAAAAAATTCAGACCTGCCAACTCATATTTATTAAGATGGTCATATTAAAAAACAGAAAATAACAAGTGTTGGTGAGTACAAGAAAAAACTGAGGTAAAATACACATAACATAAGCTTTATTATCTTCACTATTTGTGAGTATATGGGTCAGTGGCATTAAGTACCTCCAGTGCACTAGCGTTCTAGTTCATGACAATGTAAAATGGTGCAGCCACTGTGAAAAAACAGTATGATGGTTCCACAGAAAGTTAAGAATAATTAATTAATTCAGAATAGAATTACCAGCTGGGCTCAGTGGCTCAGCCTGTAATCTCAGCACTTTGGGAGGCCAAGGTGAGTGGATGGCCTGAGTTCACGGGTTTGAGACCAGCCCAGGCAACTTGGCGAGACCTTGTCTCTACAATAAATCAAAAATTAGCTGGGCATGGTAGTGCACACCTGTAGTTCTGGCTACTTGGAAGGCCGAGGCGGAAGGATCACCGGAGCCCAGCAGATTGAGGCTGCAGTGGCCAGGAGCGTGCTACTGCACTCCAGTTTGGGTGATGGAGTGAGACTCCAGCTCACAAAAAAAAAAAAAAAAGAATAGAATTACCAAATGATAAAGCAATTCTTCTTCTGGGTTTATACACAAATGAATTAAGAGCAAGGACTTGAAGAAATATTTGTACATTCACCTTCACAGCAGCATTATTCACAGTAGCCGAAAGGTGAAAATAAATCGTGTCCATCAACAAACAAATGGCTAGACAAAATGTTGCATATTTATACAATGGAATATTATTCAGTCTTAAAAAGGAAGAAATACTAACATATTTTGTGACATAGAGGAATCTTGAGACATTATGTTAAGTGAAATAACCAGTCACCAATTGATAAATATTGTGTAATTCCACTTCTGTGAGGTACTTGGAGGAGTCAGATTCATACAGAGAGTGAAATGGTGCTTGTCAGAGAATAGAAGGAAGGAGGAGTGGAGAGTTAGTTCTTAATGGTGACAGTTTCAGTTTTGCAAGATGCGGCATCCTGGAGATGGATGGGGGTAATGGTTATACAACAGTGTGAATGTACTTAATGCCACTGAACAGTACACACAAAAATGGTTAAGATGGTAGATATTATGACACATGTACTTTACTACAATTAAAAATAAATTGGGGCAGGTGAAGGTGGGTCCTGGGTGCTTCTTTTTCAGGCACACCTCTTTTCCAAGCATGCTGTCTCTGTGAGAATAGCTATTTTATGCAATGTCAGCCTGATCCCTTAACCTCAGAGGATGGCCAGGTGTGGACTGTTGTGTCAGCTGGGTTCTCAGTGAAGCAGGAGCTGAGAAAAAGTTAGGAATACAAGTTGTTTGTTGAGCAGTAAGCCTGTGAAAGGAGAAAAGAAGAGGAAAAGGGAGATGGTGGTGCAGACTGACAAAGCCTGTGCCAGCCCAGTGGAGAGCTCTAGCAGGGCAAGGATTGACCACTGGAGCAGTCCCAATTGGACCCTTCCACCACAGGCTCACACAGTTGCTGACTGGAATCATCCCAAGAAAAGCACACATGGCTTTGACTGCAAAGCTGAGGCAGACCTGAAAGAATCAACAGCTGGAGCCTGGCAGCTAGCTCTCTCCTTGCATCGGGGCAGCAAACTCTTTCTTGGAGAGGGTTCTGAGTGGTGCATCTCCAGGTCTGCCATGGCTGGTAGCCCATGCTGAACTAGCAAATCCATCCAAGATTGAGGTTCTTGGATCTAGAGAGAGCCAGGTCGGGCTCTCTGGATGGCCAAGGCTGTAACATGGCCGACTCTGGAGCCCTCAGTGGCCCCATGGTGTGTTATGTGGTCATGTGGATTGGTAGCAGGGGATGTTGGTTTGTAGTGGGCAAGGAGGGTAAAGCAGGCATGCAGAGAGATGAACTGATGAGAGATGGAGAGAGAAACCCACAGTCCTCCACTCCTGGTTCCAGGGGCTGAGGCTCATGTCCTTCCTTAGCTTGGTCGTTCACCACTTTTTTTCCTCTAAGATTCTTCCAGTAAATTTTCTCTTTTGCTCAAACTAGTTGTGTGTGTGTGTGTGCATGTGTGTGTGTGTGTGTGTGTGTGTGTGTGTGTTTTTAATCACTGTAACTCAGAGTTTTAACTAACACAGGGAAGATGTGCTGGGGTCCAGGAAAAGGAAGACAAAGAGGAAAAGGAAGGAAAAAGCACAACAGAAACAGGAAGAGGAGAGGGGGATGGAAGGAGAGTCGCTGCTCAGGAATGCTCGACTCTCCTGCTGGTGACTCTTGGGGTTCCTCATGACCTTAACTAGGCTCTGGCTGAGACTTCCTGGACTCTCTGTACAGATCAGTGAAGGTGGAGATGGGTTCTCACACACCAGACTCCCAAATGACTGGTCTCAGGAGCCTTGTGGGGGAGTCACACTTTTTGCTGAATGCTCGATTCCCAGTGGACCAGAAAATCTATTTTCCTGGCAGACACTGAACAAGAACTGAAATTTTGCCATCTTTTAACTTAGAAATGGTAGAAAAAGATGTATACAATAAGTTAATTAAAGCAAAAGTGTACTAAAAGCAAGAAAGAGAATGTTCTGGACAACAGAAATAGTAGAAAAACAAACAAAAGCCACAACAGGAATAAGGAGGCTCTGCTCCATGGTGTGATGAGGACTCGCCTCCAAGGTAAGCATTAACTGACAGTCACAAGCTCTCAGGGTACCAGCACTGCGCAAGGGTGACACAGAGCTCATCAGACAGGAGTGTCACTAAGAAAACAGATGAGTGAGCAATCAGAAAAGGACTTTGAATTAAGAATACAATATTCAGGATCTTAGAGGTAAAGTAGAGAATCCCATTTATGGAACAACATTAGGAATTTATAAAGTACAAATAGGCATTTATGAAAGAGTGTCAGTTAGAGAGCTCTCAAATAAAAATAGATAATTGTAGAATATTTTTAAAGTTTGCTGAAGCATAAAAGTTAATAAGATGGAAGATCAAGCTGAAATAATTTTCTAAGACATAGCACAAAGAAAAAAGAACAAAAATATGAAATAAAGGAGACATGGAGACTAGATTTTAAAATGCAAACATTACTAGAATTATAGAGATCATGTACTAGAGTTATAGAGATCATAAAAGTGACCATTCCCCCCAAAAGAGAATGCCTACAATACATGAATGTCAGACTTTTCAGCTACACTGGATGCAAGACAAAAGTCTTTTTTTTTTTGAATTGGAGTCTTATTCTGTCGCCCAGACTGGAGTGCAGTGGCAGGCTCCTGGCCATCGCAGCCTCAACCTGCTGGGCTCCGGCGATCCTTCTGCCTCAGCCTTCCAAGTAGCCAGAACTACAGGTGTGCGCTACCACACCCGGCTAATTTTTGATTTATTGTAGAGATGAGGTCTCACCAAGTTGCCCAGGTAGATCTCGAACCCGCAGGCTCAGGTAATCCACTCACCTCAGCCTCCCAAGGCGCGGGATTATGGGCTGAGCCACCAAGCCTGGCTGACAAAAGTCTTTAATATGCTGACGGAAAATAACTTTGAGCCTAGGATTCTATACCATCATTCAAATTTCATGGTGAAGTAAAGTCATATCAGATATCCAAGATAGCAGAAAGTATGCTATTTAGAACTAATAAAAGACGAATTTCAAAAAGAAAAATAAAGCCAGAAGGAAATAGTAGGCTACATGAATAAATGGTGAGGCAACGAAATGATAGTACATGTTGGTAAGGTTTAACAACTAGTGATAGTAAAAAAAAAAGTTAAATAACAAGCTGGAACTACAAATTAAATCTGAAATTGTGTGTGTGTGTGTGTGTGTGTGTGTGTGTGTGTGTGTGTGTATGCACAGCTGCATGTGTCTGTCAAAGAGAGAATCAGAAAAATGTCAAATTTCTTGTTTTTTTAAAAAGGTGAATTACATAGATTTTGATTAACTTTAGACATTGTGTAAAAGTCATATGTTTAGTAATGGAGATAAAAAAATCTAAGAGCAAAAAAAAGTAAGGATAGCCATTAAAGAAACAAATAGAGAATGTATGACCTTCAAACATGTAGAAGGCAAAGTAAAAACAATTTTGATCAATTGACAGAAGAAAACAATGTGTTTATGGGAGAGAATAATGAGGAAGAAATTTGTATCAGTTATCTTTTGCTAAGTAACAAACTACTCCCAAATTTAGTGACTTAAAGTAACATTAAAACATGGATGCACCTTGAAGACATTATGCTAAGTTAAAGAAGCCAGTCACAGCAAGACAAATATTGTATGATCCCACTTATGTGAGGTTCTAGAGTAGTTAAATTCAGGGCCAGAAAGTAGAATGGTGGTTACTAGGGAATGAGGAAGAGGAGGGAATAGGAGGGTTTTTTTTTAAGGGTATGGAGTTTCAGTTTTGCAAGATAAAAAAAATTCTGCAGATCTGTTGAACAACAATGTGAATATACTTAACACTACTGAATTGTACACTTAAAAAGGTAATATCAATTTATTTGGTTCATCAGGAAACACCCTTATGGAAATTGGAATAGGCAACCAATTCCTGATCAAAACCCCAAATGCACATGCTATAAGAGATAAGATAGACAAGTGGGACCTCATCAAACTGAAAAGTTACTGCAAAGCAAAAGAAACCATCAAGAGAATGGGGAGACAGCCTACAGAACAGGAAAAAATATTTGCCAACTGTATATCTGACAAAAGTTTAACATCCATGACCCACAAGGAACTCAAATGTGCCAAAAGGAAAAAAACAAGCAGCCCTATTAAAAAGTGGGCAAAAGATATGAACAGACACTTCTCAAAAGAAGACGTATGAGCAGCCAACAGATACATGAAAAAATACTCAGCCTCACTAATCATCAAAGAAATGCAAATTAAAACCACACTCAGATACCACCTAACTCCAGTTGGGATGGCCATCATCAATAACTCAAAAAACAACAGATGCAGGAGAGAACACAGGGAAAAGAGAACACTTCTACACTGTTGGTGGGAGTGTAAACTAGTACAGCCTCTGTGGAAAACAGTGTGGTGATTCCTAAAAGATCTGAAAATTGACCTTCCATATGACCTAGCAGTCCCCTTCTGGGAATATACCCGAGGGGACTAAAATCATTCTACAAAAAAGATACCTGCACACTCATTTTTATTGTAGCATTATTCACAATAGCAAAAACATGGAACCAACCATACTGCCCATCAAAACTAGACTGGATAAAGAAAAATGTGAAATATATATACATACATATATATGTATGTGATGGAATATTACATAGTCATAAAGAATGACAAAATTATGGATTTTGCAGCAACTTGGATGGATCTATAGTCTATAATACTTAGTGATCTATCACAGAAACAAAGAACTAACTACTACATGTTCTCACTCATAAGCAGACCCTGAACAATTATCGTAATACTATACAAAGAGGTTGGCAGTAGTGAGAAACTGTCAGGGGAGGGAGTGGCGGTGGGGTGGCACATAACATCAATAAAGGTACCTGATCTCAAACCAGGTAAAGTGGGGACCAAAGAGAGGCTCAAACTTTACCTACATGATGACCACTCATGTACCTAATTCTGAGTTGTACCCCACATCTTTAAAATAAAAAATAAATAAAATGAAAATTTAAAAAAATTTTAAAAACACATACTAGATTTTAAAGACCAAGTACGAAAGAAAGAATGTCAAATGTCTTCATGAAGACTTTTTTTTGCTGTAGATTACATGTCAAAATTAAAATTTGGTAAGATATCTCAGAAAAAAATTGGTTGAAATGATGTATTGGATTAAATTAAATATATTACTAAAATTAAAAAAAATTATCTGGTTCATCATTTCATGGATCTGCTGTTTGGCCTGGGCTCTGTGGGTTGGATTTGCTTATCTGGGCTGGGCTCATCACATATCAGCTATGTTGTCAGCTGGGGGATGGCTAGCGTATGATGACTCGGCTGAGATGGCTTGTCTCTGCCCATATAGCCTCTTATCCTCCAGGAGCCTAGCTAGGCTTGTTCTCATGGCAACGGTAGGGGACAAGGCCAACCCACATTCAAGAATTGGGGAAATAGGCTTCACTTATTGATAAGAGACGCTGCTATGCCACTCACACAAGATTTCTGCCATTTTGTTTTTTGTTTTCCATTCGTCATACCCTGGTGAATTGCAAAATGTACACAAATTATTTACCTCCCTATAGCCGTCCCCATTTTACAGATGAAGAAACTGAGGCTCAGAGAGTTTCAGTGACTTGCTCAAGGTCCCATAGCCAATGAGAAAGTAAGAATATGGAATTGGAAGGTAGTCAGATTTCAAAGCCCTTATCCTCAAAATTAGCAGTAGGCAAGGTGTGGAGAATGACCCCGCCCTTCTTGCGACTGGTCACATGCCTCCAAAGCCCTTCCAATCCCCACATGGAGTGGGAACTCAAAATTTCAGGGTGAACTTGGTCCTGTCTAGGCAGCTGCATCTTCTTTGTGGCCACTTAATTTCCTAATCAGGTCTCTAGGAAAATCTCAGCTTTGTCGTAGATAAATTAAGGGCAAAGAGCTGGATTCAGACAGAGAACGTGTGGCGTTTGAGGGATCCCAGAGGGGAGATGGGAGAAGGAGGCATAAAAGCAGGGAGGAAACAGGGACAGACAGACAGAGTAGAAGGGAGACCGAGATCCAGAAAGAGGGTGACTGAGAAAGAATGAGAAGAAGGGTCATGCACTATATATATGTGATACATATGCATAGCATATACATATGTATATAACATACATACGAATGTGAAGCTAGAGACAGGGGCAGAAACGTAGAAAGTCAGAGAAGTACTGAAGTAGAGACAGGGAAACTGAAGAAGGGATAGAATGTGAAATGAAGAGAGAGAAAACAGACAAGACAGATAAAGACAATGAGAGGCACAGAAACTCAGAGGTAGCAATAGAGAGAGGGAATGAGACATAAAGGAAAGCTGAGGGACAGTCCGGTACAGGAAGGAAGTTGCAAGGGAAGGCAGACTGGTGGGGGGAGGGAGAAAAATAAAGAAGAGGAAGGAGAAAGCCATAGAGAGAAAAAGTAAACAGATGGAGACAGAAAGTGGCAGAGACAGGAAAAAGGGAGCGAGAGGGAAATGACCGGAGAGGACAAGGGAGAGTCAAGAGGGAAGACAGGAAGCAGAGGTGGGTCAGAGTTTGGGAACTGTCGAGCTCTTCTGTCTGCAGGGAGACTGATACCCAGGGGTGGCTGACTGCCCCCACCACTGGGTGCAGTCTTCCTGCTGCCACTGCAGCCAAGACGTCCTGCCCCCCCTCACCAGATTTCTGCACCAACCAGAAATCAAATACAGGAGGAAGGAATTTGGGTGCAAGTATTCCTCGTTCAGAATAGAACCATTAATGTATTCTAAAAAGCTTTTTAGCTGTGGCCTGCTCTGCATGTTATTAATTTCTTTATTACAGATCTTGTTATTTTCAGAGGTCCCTGGGGACCCATTAACAACGTGTTTTTATGGGAAAGAAGTCGGTTAAAGTGGTGGGAATAACTGCTCCTCAGCCCTGAGTCAGTAATCGGAGTTGCACCAAGGATAATGTAGGCTGTTTTAATTTCCAAAATAGCAACAGTTCAGACATTTAATTGCAGTTTTATGCCCTTTTTTCATGCTGCCGAGTGTAAAATATGTGACCAGTAATATATAACGGCTAACCACTGAGCCGTAGACTGCCCCAGCTTCCTCATCTCTCCTGGAGAGGAAAGCAGGGAGGAAGAAAGGAAGGAAAGAAAGAAAGAAAGAAAGAAAGAGAGAGAGAGAGAGAGAGAGAGAGAGAGAGAGAGAGAAAGAAAGAAAGAAAGAAAGAAAGAAAGAAAGAAAGAAAGAAAGAAAGAAAGAAAGGAAGGAAGGAAAGTGGAAGGAAAGGAAGAAGCGAGAGGAAAAAAAAAGTCCTTGGATACGTTTCATTGAACCCAAACCTCTGTACTGATTCAGCTCTTTCCTGCCTCTCCCTCTCTTGCACATTGTTCCTGGCCCTTTCTCCATCTCTGTATTGTATCTTTTAAAAACTTCATATGTTTTTCCTGTTGCCTCAACATCAACACAAAGAGGTTGTGAGCATCCTGCCTGGTGACCAGGAGAACTAGTAGCATTCAGACGCACCCGATGGAATCTCAACAGATTTCCTGGCACCTTCTTGTGTGCGCATCACCCCGAGTCCCCATAAAGGCGCTTAGCTACGGGGCCTCATGCTGGACCTGTGAGAATAATATGCATTCTTTTCCCGAGCCTCTCCTCTGTCCCCTGTTGTGGCCCTACCTGACTGACCATCACCTAAAAGAACACAGAATAATTTCCTAGCATGACAACAGACTTTTAGGAGATCTTTTCTGCATGAACGAGCTTCTCAGGTGATGTGCTTGGTGCCAAAGTGCAGTCCCAGCGATGAGCACACTGTGGGGATAGTTGGATTGCTAAGGAAAAAAGCTGCTTGTCTCCTGGCATCACCAGGTTCTGAGTCTTTCTGATCCCTTTTTCAAGTGCCAGGCCCCAACTATTTTTAAATGTTCCAAAGTCCCAATGCAGTGCCTGGTATGTGGGGAAGTCGGTTGAGATGAGAAGGATTTCCATTTTCCCTTTGGTTACTGCCATTCTGGCACCCAGAATGGAGTGTGAGTTCCTTCTGTGGACATAGTCTCTACTTTCTCTTGTGATCAGGACAACTCACATTAGTGACAAGCAGCCCTCCGAAGTTCTCAGTTTTATACAATATCAGTTGAGAACTATGAACCATCTCTCTTCTCTGAGAACTGCCCGTTGATTCCCAGGGGAGGGCCACTGGCCAAATTTTACCACATGACTTGTGCCTTTTGGGCATAGCTGATTGGACCAGCTGTGGACACAGCCAAGCTGAGATGATCAGATTCTTTCTTCATTCCATTTGAAGCTTTGAGCAAATTAGTCTCAATTATTGTCTGAACTGATAACTTGTAAATTTATAAGCTGTAGAGCTGTTATATTCCCTGTACTGCAATGTTCTATTGCTAACTTCATTAAGCTCTGAAAAGCCTCTCCCAAATCTCCTGCCTGTGTAGAGCTACCCATAAGAGGAACTGGGATGTGGGAGGGAGGAGGTGGAGGTGCAGGAGCTGCCATGATTCTTTGATGGGCTTTGTGGTTGAGTATGGTTACAGACAGATGCTTAGAGGCCAAGTGGGTCCCAGGCTGCTTTCCATCTCTGCTCCAGAATTAGCTCTTCTGCTTACCAGGAGCAGCTCTATGTTCTCCACAAGATGCTTAGCCATGAACTCACAGAGGAGACACTACCAAGAGGCAACAGCATCTCACGGACTTCTCTACAAGGTACCCTTTACAGTCCTATTTCAGTGGCTCCATGCGCTTGGCTTCTTAGTTTCCACCCTAGTCAATGCCTCAGGAAGATTACTTGGTGATTTTATCTCTGATCCTCCATTGGCTCTCTGGAATGTCACTTTTCTATCTCCCCCCACAGTTGTATCGGGCCTAATCCCTGTAATAAATCCCTATCCTATAACACTCATAGTGGCTTTGCCTCTCTGTTGGAACCCTCACTGATACAGTTATTGGCACTAGCAATGCTTCCAGGGAAAAGAATCTTAAGGATGGGAATCTGGCATGGTTCTCTAACCTGAGTAGATTTAGAAGCATTAAGGCCTCTGTTTTCAGGTGTGAAGGGGATGCTGGTAACCATGGCACATTAAACATTAGCAACTTAAATTATTGTCTTCAGACTTCTAGAGTCAAGCCCTATAGAAGATAAGACTTTTGGTTGACCAGTAGCTACTACTATAGAACGTTTCTGTGGAAATAAAAGGTACAAGGACTGAGAGGTAGGTTGGTTGCTTCTAAGTGTACTGGAAAATTGGCAGATGATGAGTTCAGGGCTTTAAATTCTCAGATCAAGAAATGGATAACAAACCAGGAAGCACTTACAACTGCCCTGAAAAAACAAAAACAAAAGCAAACAAGCTCATCTCCTGGAGATGCAGGTTGAGATTTCTAAAAACCGATCCTCAAATCTACTTACCACTTACAATGCTGATTGAATTCACAACTTTGAAGGGGCGCATGTTAAATTTAGAGGGCATTGACTGAGAAGGTGTAGGGCCCTATAAAAATTGAGGTGGGGACAGCTGGGAAGAGTATAATGAAGATGAGAACCTTGAACTGCAAATCTGGCCAAACTTTTTGCCAGCAGAAGCAACCTTTCCTCTTTTCCTGTGGAGTTTACTCACCCCTTGCCCAGAGAATCTCTAATCACCTCTTCGGAGGTGATATTCTTGCAGGAGAATGGTGAGCTTTCTGGAGACCTAGCTCCCTACTTTTCATTGCTCCTAGATCTATAATCAGACTCAAGACCCAGCAAACTTCAGGGCACCAGGCACAAAGTGTGACTCATGAGGAGGCATTGCCACATCAAAAAGGATTACAAGATATATCCAATTTATATCAATATGGAGATAGATCCTAATGGTGTCAGGTTATTGTGAAAGAAATATAATGCAGAATCTGGCTGAATTTACTAAGAATGTATGAACAAAGATTCTAGATCTATTGTGGTAGTTTGAGTAGCTGGGAGTTGTTCCAGTCATTTGCTCAGTGCAATAGATCCAAAGATGGACTATACTATATAAGGCTGAGATTTTATAGCTTCCTTGATATACCATAAAGGGAGGTATTCAAAAGCTTGGGGAAATCAAACTGCTGGAAAAGACTTATTATTTAAGATCTGCTCACCCACCCCCCCTCCCTGTTCCCCAGGAGGACCTGGAGGACATGCCCACCAAGGTTTTAAGAAATACGTTGGTGAGGGTGCATGTGGTGACCATGCCTGTAATCTCAGTGCTTTGGGAGGTCAAGGCAAGAGGATTTCTTGAGGTTAGAAGTTTGAGATCAGTCTGAGCAACATAGCATAGCAAGAACCTTATATCTATGAATATACAAAAAATGTAGCTGAGCATGGTGGCACGTACCTGTAGTCCCAGCTACTCAGGAGGTTAAGGAAGTAGAATCTCTTGAGCCCAGAAGTCTGAGGCTGTCCATTCTGTGCCACTTGCACTCCAGCCTAGCAACAGAGGGAGATCTTGTCTCAAAAAAGAAATACAGCCGGGCTCGGTGGCTCAGCCTGTAATCCCGCACCTTTGGGAGGCTGAGGTGAGTGGATTGCCTGAGCCCACGGGTTCGAGACCCGCCTGGGCAGTGAGACCTCATCTCTACAATAAATCAAAAAATTAGCCGGGCGTGGTAGCGCGCACCTGTAGTTCCAGCTCCTTGGAAGGCTGAGGCGGAAGGATCGCCAGAGCCCAGCAGGTCGAGGCTGCGGTGGCGGGAGCGGCCACTGCACTCCAGTCTGGGCGACAGAGTGAGACTCCAACTCAAAAAAAAAAAAAAAGGAAATACATTGGTGAGGGGACTCCCAGCAACCCTGAAGAACTCCGTAGTGCCAATTCTCTGGAAGAGAAGGATTACAGTGGGAAATGATACTATAAAACCAGGCTCTCTGGATTCAGTAGTGATGATGGAATTCTGGAGTGGCAGGGACCAAGTGGTAGGACTTAACAGATAGAGACAACATGGGCATAATTACCACAGTGGACTGTGAACCCAAAGCAATATTCATAATGGTCTGTCTTGAAGAATGTTTTAGCACTGGCTGTTTGTGGTGTCCCCAAAAATAGATAGACAGCTTACTAAAGTCTTGCTTGATTTACATAAGCAAAAAAGCTCTAGGTCTAGTGAGCAGAAGTCTGACCTGAATCAATGCAAGGAATGTTACATAGCCAAAAGTGTATACTGTGACACTTTTTCAATGTGTTATGACTCTTCCTAAAGGGACCAGCATCATTTGCCAGAATGACTATACATTGGGGAAGGGGAATAGTCAGATTTTTGGAGATTACTGTATGCTTAGGAACCCAAAATGACATTGTGGTCCACCAATTAGAGAAGAAGAGAGTGGTAATTGAGTGAGTAATGGAGTTTTGGCTTGTGTCAGTCTCATTATGGGCCTTAAAACAACTATGTGGTATCTGCATTATTGCATCCCACCCCTTCGTCATCAAGTGAGTGTAGTTTATGCTAGGTTGGATTTGAAAGGAATAAGTAAGTTGGATGAGCAAGAGGCTCCTACTTCTGCTACTTTGGCTTCTCCTTTTCAGTCTGCACCTATATAGTCATGAGGAGTTTCCCAGTGACCAGGTAACCAAGGAAGAAAACATTTAGACTGGGTAATGACTTTGCAAGACACACTGGCACCACCTATAAACGAACCAATGGAGTACTAAACTGCACTTTGGGGTGGGTCTGAAGAGTAGTCGGGAATGAAAATTCTCCCAGTTGGGCAGTTGAGCAGTGTATTCATTGTTCATTTCTCCTGGAAGAATAGATGGCAAGAAGTATAGATCTGTAGTGATTAATAAAAGTTAATTGCAGGGGGTGGCTAGTGGTTTGGCTGGATGGTCAGGGACTTGGAAAGAATAGGATTGGAAAATTGGTGACTAAGAAATCTAGAGAAGAGATATGTAAACAAACCTCTCCAAATTGTCACACAGTATGAAGATATTTATGTCCATGTAAATGCTCATCAAAGGGTAACCTTAGCAGAGAAAGTTATATATTTTTTGAATTGGAGTCTCACTCTGTGGCCCAGGCTGGAGTGCAGTGGCATGCTCCCAACCACAGCACCCTCAACCTGCTGGGCTCAGGTGATCCTTCCACCTCAGCTTCCAAGTAGCTGGAACTGCAGGTGTGTGCTACCACGCTAGGCTAATTTTTTATTTATTTATTGTAGAGACGAGGTCTCACCATGTTGCCCAGGCTGGTCTTGAACCCGCAGGCTAGGCAGTCCTCTCTTCTTGGCCTCCCAAAGTGCTGGAATTAGGGACTTGAGCCACCGCACTCAGCCAGAGAAAGATCTTTTTTATTTTTATTTTATTATTATTATTATTTTTTGAGTTGGAGTCTCATTCCGTTGCCCAGGCTGGAGTGCAGTGGCACGCTCATGGCCACCCCAGCATTAATCCTCTGGGCTTAGGCGATCCTTCCGCCTCAGCCTTCCAAGTAGCTGGAACTACAGGCATGTGCTACCACGCCTGGCTAATTTTTGATTTATTGTAGAGATGAGGTCTTGCCAAGTTGCCCAGACTGATCTTGAACCTGTGGGCTCAGGCAATCCTCTTACTTCAGCCTCCCAAAGTGCTGGGATTACAGGCTTGAGCCACTGCGCCCGGTGCAAAGAAGGATCTTAATACTCAGGTGGACAGCATGCTCTTTCTCTGGATCCCAGTCGAACTGCCTTCCCAGTTACTCCTGTCTTTGCTCAATGAAGCCATGAGATAAGTGGCCATAGAGGCAAGGGTGAAGGATCTGCACAGTCTCAGCAGCCCTACTCACCAAAGCTGACCTGGCCGCAATCACTGCTGAGTATCTAGCCTGCCTGGAGCAGAGACCAGCACAAGCCTCTGTTTAGCACCATTCCTCAGGGAGCAGCCAGTCATGTAGTGACAGGTTGGTTATAGTGGTTCACTTCCAACATGAAAGGGGCAGCACTTTGCTTCCACTGAAATAGACACTTACTCTAGGTATGATTTGATTTCTCTGCTCACATGCTTCCTTCAAAATTACCATCCACGACTGCCTTAGTCTGTTTTGTGTTGCTATTAAGGAATACCCAAGACTGAATAATTTACAAAGAAAATAGGTTTATTTGGCTCATAGTTCTGGAGGCTTTACAAGAATCATGGCTCCAGTATCTTCTTCTGGTCAGAGCTTCAGGCTGCTTTGACTCATGACAGAAGGTAAAGGGGGAGCCAGTGTACTCAGAGATCAGAGATGAGAGAAGCAGCAAGAGGGCAGGAGAGGGTCTAGGCTCTTTTTAAACAACTAACTGGCACAAGGAACAAATGGAGGGGAAGAACTCATTCACTTCCTTGCCCCCATCCCAGAGAGAATTAATTTATTCATGAGGGATCTGCCTCCCTGAATTGTTAGGCCCAACCTCCAACATGGGGATCAAATTTCAACATGAGACTTGGTCAAGACAAACAAATCATACCCAAGTTATAGCAACAGGCTTATCCATGGTCATGGCTTCTGACTAGAGAACTCATGTCACAGCAAATGAGAAAGAGTGGCAGAAGGTCCAAGGCTCATGGAATTCACTGCGCTTATCAGATACCCCATTATCCTGTAGTAACTGGCCTGATCAAACCATAAAGTGACCTTCTGAAGACTCCGTTATGACACCAGATGTGCAGGAACACCTTGTAGGGCTAAGGCAGAGTCTTCAAAATGTGGTATATGCTCAGATTCCCCATTACCTTGTAGTAGCTGACCTGATCAAACCATAAAGTGGACACCAGACATGTAGCAACACCTTGCAGGGTTAAGGCAGAGTCTTCAAAACGTGGTATATGCTTTAAGTTATTGTGACTAATACGTATAACTTATTCCATAAATATGATTCTTGGTCCTGGAGACAAAGGGTAGAAATGAGAGTGGCTCATTTTTTTTTCATGTCCCTGATGCTTTGGACTCTGCTGGTTTAGAGGTCTTAGCTCTCACTAGTGGGTATTACTGTGGTTCCTTTAAACTGAAAGCTGAATCTGCCATCTGGCCACAGTGGGTTCCTCATGTCAGTGAACCAACAGGCAATAAAAGATTTACCATACTGGCTGGGTTAATTGATCCAGAAATCAATCAGAATTTGAGTTTCTATGTCTGGAATAAAGGAAGTCTTTTAGGGTTAACTCTTAGTACTCTTATATTCTGAAATAAAGGCTAATGGAAAAACTACAATATTCCAGGACAGACAAGACTGCTAATAGTACAGGTTCTTCAGAAATGAAAGCTTGGGTCATTTTCCAAGCAAGGAACCACAGTCAGAGTTGAGTACTTGCTAAGTATGAAAAGAATATGAAATAGGTATCATAAGAAGGAAGCTGTAAATACCAACTACAACTATGTCACCTGCTGCAGAAATGAGGACTGCAGTAATTTTGCATATTCCGTCTACACCTTGATATGAATATATGAATATACATACATGTTGCCCAATTCTTCAGAAGAGTTGTACTCTGAATGTGGAAAATTTTTAGAAATTATTAATCAATTAATTTTGTTTGTATTTTCCTTTTATATATTCATAGGAGTAATATATAATAAACATCTTTGTTAAAAATATGTCTTCTGTTACAGCAGTTCCCAACCTTTTTGGCATCAGGGATTGGTTTCGTGGAAGACAATTTTTCCATGGACAGCATGAGGGATGGTTTCAGGATGATTCAAGTGTATTATATTTGTTGTGGACTTTATTTCTATTATTATTACATTGTAATATATAATAAAAGTAATTATACAACTCATCATAATGCAGAATCTGTGGGAGCCCTGAAATTGTTTTTCTGCAACTCAATAGTCCCATTTAGGGATGATGGGAGACAGTGACACCTGAAGTGTGTTACTTATGTCCATTCTACTCTGTAATCTTGTTTTGGTTGATGTCACTGCAGAATACCCTGCTTCACAAAGATGGGATGTTGGAAATGGAAGCAGGCTTTTCAGTGCTGATCTGGCAGAAGGCAGAGCTCAGGCAATAATGCAAGCCATGGGGAACGGCTGTAAATATAGATGAAGCTTTACTTGCTAGCCCAATACTCACTTCCTGCTGTGCAACCCAGTTCCTAACAGGCCACAACCACTACCAGTCTGCAGATCAGGGATTGGAGACCCTTGTTCTAATAGATGTTTTTAAAAAGTTTTCAATAAGTGTAAAATAAAAGTACTGCATCAGAGTTTGTCAGTCTTACCCTTTCTTGTCAAATGTTTTTATATAGTTATTAATCATATGGTTTTTGTCCTTTGTTCTGTATTATGGTGTATTACACTGAATGACTTTCATATTTGAACCAATCTTGCATTCCTGAAGTGAATCCTATTTGGTCATAGTGCATAATCCTTTTTAAATGTTAATGGATTTGGTTTGCTAGTACTTTGTTAAGGACTTTTATGCGTTTATTCATAAGAGATATTGGTCTGTAGTTTATTTTTTGTATGATGTCTTTGGTCTTGGTACCCAGATAATACTGGTTTCATAGACTACATGAGGAATATTTTGTCTTCCATTTTTTGGAGAAACTTGAAAAGGATTTGTGTGACTTTTTTAAACATTTGGTAGAATTCACTTTTTTGTGTGTGTGTGTGACTTTTTTAAACATTTGGTAGAATTCACTAGTGAAGCCTAGGCTTTTCTTTGTGGAAAATATCTTACTACTAATTTGACTCCTTTACTTGTTTATAGATCTTGTATATAGATTCAGATATTTCACTTTTAAATTTAGTTTTAGTAACTGGTATCTTTCTAGAAATTTATCCATTTCATAGAGGCTATTTAATTTGTTCATAGAATTCCCTCATAATACTTTTTATTTCTATAAGGTCAGTAGTACTTTCTCCTTTTTTTAAAAAAACAACTTTTGGTTTT
The DNA here is from genome assembly GCF_000164805.1 of Carlito syrichta. NCBI lineage: Eukaryota > Metazoa > Chordata > Mammalia > Primates > Tarsiidae > Carlito > Carlito syrichta. The sequence goes on from NW_007090974.1 coordinate 55,036, forward strand.
GTTGTTTTTCTTTATTGTTTTTCTATTCCCTCTAGCACTAATTTCCATCTTAATTATTTCTTTCTTTCTGCTTGTTTGGGGTTTAGTTTGTCTTCTTTTTCTTTTTCTTTTTTTTTTGAGTTGGAGTCTCACTCTCTCACGCAGACTGGAGTGCAGTGGCTGCTCCCGGCCACTGCAGCCTTGACCTGCTGGACTCCGGTGATCCTTCCGCCTCAGCCTTCCAAGTTGCTGGAACTACAGGTGCATGCTACCACACCCGGCTAAGTTTTTAATTACTGTAGAGATGAGATCTTGGCAAGTTGCCCAGGCGGGTCTCGAACCTGTGGGCTCAGGGAAACCACTCACCTCTGCCTCCCAAAGTGCTGGGATTACAGGCTGAGCCACCGAGCCCAGCCTTGTCTTCTTTTTCAAGTTTCTTTCTTTCTTTCTTTTTGAGTTGGAGTCTCACTCTATTGCCCAGGTTGGAGTGCAGTGGCACACTCACGGCCACCCCAGCATTGACCTGCTGGACTCCAGCAATTCTTCCACCTCAGTCTTCCAAGTAGCTGGAACTACAGGTGCACACTACCATGCCTGGCTAATTTTTTTGATTTATTGTAGAGGTGAGGTCTTGCCAAATTGCCCAGGCTGGCCTCAAACCCACAGGTTCAGGCAATCCACTTGCCTTAGTCGCCAAAATTGCTGGGATTACAGGCTGAGCCACTGAGCTCAGCCATTTTTTCTAGTTTCTTAAAGTGGAAGGTTCATTTATTGCTTTGAAATTGTTCTTCTTTTTTAAATATAGGCATTGGCAACTCTATATTTCTCTCTTAGCACCACTTTAGCTGAGTTTGGCATTCTATGTTTTAATTTTAATTCATCTAAAAATATTTTCAAATTTTCCTTTTGATTTCTTCTTTGATCCAGTGGCAATTTAGGACAATGTTGTTGAATTTCCACTTATTTGTGAATTTTCCAAATTTCTTTCTGTTATTTGGTTTTTAATTTTATTTCATTATTATTGGAGAAGATTTTTGTTTGTTTGTTTGTATTTGAGTTGGAGTCTCACTCTGTCGGCCAGACAAGAGTGCAGTGGCTACTCCCGGCCACTGCAGCCTCGACCTCCTGGGCTCCGGCGATCCTTCCTCCTCAGCCTTCCAAGTAGCTGCAACTACAGGCGCGCGCTACCACACCGGGCTGATTTTTTTTTTTTTTTTATTTATTGTAGAGATGAGGTCTCACCAAGTTGCCCAGGCAGGTCCCAAACCCGCGGGCTCAGGCAATCCACTCACCTCAGCCTCCCAAAGGCACGGGATTACAGGCTGAGCCACCGAGCCCGGCTCTTTTCAATAATTTCTATCATTTTACTGATATTCCCTATTTAATAAAATATTATTCTCATACTTCCATTTAGGTTTGTTTTGTTTTTGTTTTTGTTTTTGAGTCAGAATAGCACTCTGTCACCCAGGCTGGAGTGCAGTGGCATGCCAGCCTTGACCTGCTGGGCTCAGATGATCCTTCTGCCTCAGGCTTTCAAGTAGCTGGGACTATAGGTGCGTGCCTCCATGCCCAGTTAGTTTTGATTTATTGTAGAGATGAGGTCTCGCCAAGTTGTCCAAGCTGGTTTCTAACCCCTGGACTCAGGCAATCCTCTCAGCTTCATCTCCCAAGGTGCTGGGATTATAGGCGTGAGCTACTGCACCTGGCCTCCCTTTTGTTTTTTAAGATGTGGTTTCTTTTAGTTATTTAAACACACTTAAAATAGCTTCCTTAAAGTCTTTTCCTCATGAGTTCAATGTCTGGGTTTCCACAGGGACCGTTTCAATCGACTGCTTTCTTCCTGTAAGCGATATTTTCCTGTTTCTTTGCATGCCTCAGTTTTATGTTGAAAATTGGCCATTTCAAATAATTTAAAGTAGCAACTCTGGAAATCCAATTCCTCCTCCCTTCGCAGCCCCAGTTTGTTGTTGTGGTAACTTTTAATTACTTTTCTGAGCGAATATTGTAAAGTCTATATTCTTTGTCACGTGTGGCCTCTGAAATCTCTGTATGGTTAGCTTAGTAGCCAGTTAATAACGGGACAGAAATTTCCTTAAATAAGTTCCCAAGTCTTTTTGAGGGACTGTGTGTGTGTGTGTGTGTGTGTGTGTGTGTGTGTGTGTGTGTGTATTTTTGAGCATGACTTCAACACTCAGGCAAGCAGTATACAACTCCGCCTTAATCTTCACTTCCTGCTTGCACAGAGCTTCAAAGTTAGCCAGAGGTGAGAGCTTAAGGCTTTCTCACATCTTTCCTGAGCACGTGCACAGTCCTACAAATGTGTGTGGCCTTCTTGATTCCCTGAAATATGTCTGAGATTTTCAAAGTCCCCTTATCATCATCTCATTCCCCAGATTTTCCTTTTAAGCTTTTTGGTCATCTTCTGGCTTGCCCCAACTCATACTATAGCCAAAACAATTGTTCAACAACTGTCTCTAATTTGGTTGTTTGCAATTGGTGGGCTCTGAGTTAGGCTAAATAAAGACAGATTTGTAAGTGAGATTATCTATGAAACCTCTGGACAGGTCAGATAATGACAATTCTCTGGGAATGGGGCTTTGAAGGTATTCCAACCCATTCTTCCAATGGCTATAAGGCTGTTAATTCTTACTATAATTTGCAGTGAAAAGGCTATGGCAGAGCTGAGGAAGGAGAGATGGGAACAGAAAAAGTTAAAGTGCCACAAGGCGCACTGTTCTTACTGAGATTCAGCAATTTTTTTTTTTTTTTTTTAACATAAACACCCTCAGATTGCTGCAAGCCTTTGGTTAATTTCCAGGGTTCTGAAAAAGTTGTTTCTGACAATTTTTGCTAGTGTTTTCATTGCTTTTATGAAGGAAGGAATTTTCAGAGGACTTTGCCATTTTTGCTGATGTCACCCCCTTTTTTTCTTAGAGGTACGTAAAATAATAGTGTTTCTTATAATTGTTGACATTTTAGCTTTGATAAAATACAGTAAGCCTTAGCTATAAAACATAACTAACTAACTAATGGGGGAGTTAAAAATAAGGTGACACTAAAAGCTAGACAATAAAAATATAGGTGATGGGGCTGATATATGAATTAAATATCTTAGTTCTTATGTTATTATGGAGAACAACAGGGATATTGACTATTAACTCTTGGCTTTATTGTGCCAATTATTTGTGTCAAAGTGTAAGGATAACTACCCAAATAATACAAACAGAGTATATATCTTATGAGCCAATAGAGGGGAAAGGGGAAACATTAATTCAATGGATGACAGGAAAGAAGGAAATAAGGAACAAAGAAAAGCATAGTGAAGTGACTCACACAAACATAAAAGTTATAAATAATTCCAAATAACATAACAGTCACAATAAATAAATAAACAAACAAATAAATAGACAAATAAACTTTTTGGGGTTGGGGTCTCACGGTGTAGACAGGCTGGAGTGTAGTGGCATTATTTTTTGCAGAGATGAGGGTCTCACTATGTTACCCAGGCTGGTCTCAAACTCCTGGGCTCAAGCAATCCTCTTGCCTGGCTTTCCAAAGTGTTGGAACTACAGATGTGAGTCACAACACTCAGATAATTTTTATTTTTGTAGAGACAAGGTCCTATTATGTTGCCTAGGCTGACACAATAAATTAAAACAAATTAGATACACCCATTAAAAGACAAAGATTTTCCAAATTGGTTAAAAAATTCAGCTAACTATAAATGCTTTTTACAAGAAACATCTAAAGGAATAACATTTGATGTAGCAAATGTATGGAAAGAGATAAACAGTAAGCAGATATTAACCAAAAGAGAGCTGGCATAGCAATGTTAATTCTAAACAAAATAAACTTTAGAGAAAAAGGCACAGTTAAGAAAAGTGGGGCCGGGTGCTATGGCTCACGCCTATAATCCCAGCACTTTGGGAGGCAAGGTGAGAGGATTGCCTGAGTCTACGAGTTTGCGCCCAGCCTAGGCAACTCGGTGAGACCTCATATCTACAGTAAATCAAAAAATTAACCGGGTGTGGTGGTGCATGCCTGTAGTTCCAGCTACTTGGAAGGCTAAGGTAGAAAGATCACCTGAGCCCAGCAGGTCGAGGCTGCAGTGGCTGTGAGCATGTCACTGCACTCCAGCCTGAGTGACAGAGAATTGGATTCAAAAAAAAGAAAAGTGGGTGATAATTAATGATGAAAAGAGTTTCCTAGGAGTATATATTACTAAAACTGATGTAGCCTAGAATGCATTAAGCAAAAACTGACAAATCCCGGATCATACTGGGATTTTAACACATTTCAGCAGATGGAATAAGAAAAAAACAAAACAAAACATGGATAATGATAAAGAAGATATAGAAGACTAAGCAACAGAATTAACAAGCTAATGTAAAGAATCCATGTAGAATTCTGAACGCAGCAAATGGAGCATATATATTCTTTTCCTGCATTTGTGGAATGTTGATAAAAATTGACTCATTCTAGCATCATAAAAGAAGACTCAACAGTAGCCAAGAAGCACTATCACACAGACTTAATGAAATTAGAATTTAATAATAAAAGGCAGCCGGGCTTGGTGGCTCAGCCTGTAATCCCGTGCCTTTGGGAGGCTGAGGTGAGTGGAGTGCCTGAACCCGCGGGTTCAAGACCCGCCTGGGCAACTTGGTGAGACCTCATCTCTACAATAAATCAAAAGTCAGCGGGGCGTGGTAGCGCGTGCCTGTAATTCCGGCTACTCGGAAGGCTGAGGTCAAGGATCGCCGGAGCCCAGCAGGTCGAGGCTGCGGTGGCCAGGAGCGGTCACTGCACTCCAGTCTGGGCAACGGAGTGAAATTCCAACTCAAAAAAAAAAAAAAAAATTATCAGTAAAGCCAAAAGATAGTTCTTTGAAAAAAAGAATAAAATAGACAATGAAAATAAAGGAAAAAAAGATCCTTTAAAAAAGGGACATAAGTACAGATACAGTAAAGATGAAAAGGATCATAAGAAAAATACTTTGAATGACTTTGCCAATACTTTTTTTTTTTTTTTTTTTTTTGAGCTGGAGTCTCACTCTGTCGCCCAGACTGGAGTGGAGTGGCCGCTCCCGGCCACCGCAGCCTCGACCTGCTGCACTCCGACGATCCTTCCGCCTCAGCCTTTCAAGTAGCTGGAATTACAGGCATGTGCTACCACGCCCGGCTGATTTTTTGATTTATTGCCAATACTTTTTAAAACTTGTATGAAATAGACATCTTTTTTTAGAAATCTAAAAAATTACCAATATTAGCTTCTGGGAAAAAAAAAACCCTGGAAAAGTCAGTAGACCTATTGTTAAGTTTTACAATTAAAACTTAAGAACTTGGTTTTCTTAAGGTGAGCACTATCAAAATTTCAACAAACAGGTAACACCTGTCTTTCTTCAACTGTATTATGAATAGAAGGAGAATGAACCCCTATCCCCATCTATTCTTCTGTGGTTAAGATAACCTTGATACCCGAATTAGAAGAAACAGTATGAGAAATAAAAATGACAGGCCAATCTTATTTATGAATGTAGATACAAAAATCCTTTAAAATTTTGGCAAAATAAATCTTAAACCTTATACTAAAAATACACCAAGATTAAATTGAATTCGTCCCCAGGAACACAAGAATGGCTAAATATTATTGTCTGTTGGTTCAATTCAGTACATTAACAGATTAAAAACCACAAAATAATTTTAAATCTCAATAGATGGAGAAAAACCATTGGAAATGAAAATAAAATATTTTAAACTCTTAGAAAACTCTATATTCATAGAAAAATTTATATTAAAGAAATACTTATAACTCAATAAGGTGAATCTACCACAAACCTACTACAAAAAGTATAAGTGGTGAAATAGTATTAGAAGTAACCTTTTGAGTTTATACGGAAGAGAAATAAGTGAAATGTAAATAGAACAGGAAAGAATAAAGTTGATATTATTCAGTAACAAAATTACCTATTGAGATAAGCACTGAGAGATACAGAAGTAAGTAGACAAAATGTCTGCTCTTAGAGAGCTTACATTCTAATGGAGGAGACAGACAAAAATAAACCAATAATTTATAATATGTCAATCCTAAGAAGAAAAAGAATGTAGTGAAGAGGGAAAAAGAGCACTGTATGTGCACATTACTTTATAAATAGGAGGTCAGGAAAGGGCTGGCTGATTAAGAGACCTGAAGGTCATGAAGGAGTGAGCTATGCAGATATCTGGGATAAGTGAGTTCCAGACAGAAGAAATAGCAAGAGGAGGCATCTTCGACATGACTTTCTATATTGAAAACGAAAAAGAACATTATTAGAATTAAGAAGAGAATTTATCAAGGATGCCAGATATAAGATAAATGTTCAAAAACCAGTGGGGTTTCTATATAACAGCAACAACCATAAGTACATATAATGTAAAAAACAAAAAAGGGATTTAATTCTCAATGGCAACAAAATCAACATAACTATAAATGTAACAGAAGAGACAAAAGACCCATGTATAAAATAAATTATATATCTTTATTGATCTAGTATGATATAATCAAATAAGATTGAATAATAAATAATATCTAAATAAGTGGACCATGTTTATGAATGAAAAGATTAATAAGCCTCCACAAGTTAACACAGAAATTAAGTGGAATTCCAACCAAACACACAGCAAGTTTTTTGGCAGGAACTCAGCCAACTGATCTGGAAGTTCCTATGAGAATAAGAGATAAGAATATACAAGACAATTTTAAAGAGGAGGAACAATGAGGAAGGAAAGTACACACTTAGCCATGCTGTATTAGGATAACACTAGTGGTGGAAGTAAACAAATTTCAGTATGTTTAAGGCTCAAATATAATAAAAGTTTATTTCTTGCTGGTGTAAAATCCAAAATGGATGTTCCGTTTGTTATCCTGTCTCACGTTCAGTCAGTAGCAGTTTGGAGGCCCACGCTTCTTCTATTTTGGGTTCCCATTTTTCAAGGTCTTCAAGGTTGTTTGAATATAGGAAGTAGAAGGGGAAAGAGAATGAGGGGTCATGCATGGGAGGTTTTATAGGCAATACTTAGAAACGGTGTATGTTGTTTCCTTTCACATCACTGGCCAGAGCTCACTTATATGGCCACACCTAATTCTAAGAGCAGCTGTGAGATGGAACCTAGCTGTGGTCCCAAGAACAAGAGGAAACAGGTGTAGTGAAGAGCAAGTCGGTATCTGTTATACCTGCCATCTATCAAGATTTCTTATACAGATATAATCATCAAAACTGAGTGAGTGGTAGGGGAACAAGGATAAACAAATATGAGGGGTGACTAAAAACAATGGAATTATCTCTTGGAGGATGGGCTCCTTGTAGTACACCTCAAATTTGTTCCTCTGGATCAAACAGTCAACCAAAGTTTTTGTCTAGAAGTTTCGAGAAGGTTTCATCACAATTTGCAGCAGAGACATCCCAAGTTGTGGCAAACAGGTGACCAGTTGGCACCTGCCCACACTGTGCTGAGTGTTCAGCAGTTTTTTCCCTAAAACAGCATGACTCCTGTGCCCCACCCTCCCTATTCACCCAATTTCGCCCCAAACAACATTTTTTGTTGTTATTGTTTCCTCGGATGGAAAAAACCCTCAAAGGGAAACATTTTGCCAATGTGGATGAGGTGAGACAAAAAACAGCTGAAGCCGTTTTTTGAGCAGTGGGAAAAGTGTCTCGATAGGTGTTTTGCATCAAGCGAATAGTAATTTGAAGGTGACAAGTTTAAACATGTAAGAATGAATGAATAAATTCAGTTTTGTTGGGTCCCCCTTATAGATCAATAGAACACAAAGCAGAGCCCAGAAACAGACATACACATAGATGCAAAGTCTATATATGACAGTGATATCTTCATCAATCAGTGTGAAAGTGGGGAGCCATGTAATACATAGTGCTGGCAAGCTGGGCTCGGTGGCTCAGCCTGTAATCCTGCACTTTGGGAGACTGAGGTGAGTGGATTGCCTGAGCCGGCGGGTTCGAGACCCGCCTGGGCAACTTGGCGAGACCTCATCTCTACAATAAATCAAAAATTAGCCGGGCGTGGTAGCGTGCGCCTGTAGTTCCAGCTATTTGGAAGGCTGAGGCAGAAGGATCGCCAGAGCCCAGCAGGTCGAGGCTGCAGTGGCTGGGAGCAGCCACTGCACTCCAGTCTGGGTGACAGAGTGAGACTCCAACTCAAAAACAAAACAAAACATAGTGCTGGGATAATTAGCTAGCAATATGAAAGCCAATATAAAATAATATATAATATGTGGAAGGTCATATATAGAAATAAATTCTAGGTAATTGAAGCCTTAAATTGTAAAAAAAATCAAATACTTAAAAATAGAAGAAAGTATTAAAGAATATCTCATGGTGTTGGCTAAAATTTAAAATAGTCTTGAAAAAATTTCTTAAGCATTGAGAAGAAAGAAGGAAGGAAAGGAAGAGAAGGAAGAAGGGAAGAGAGAAGAAAGAAACGAAGGAAGGAGGGAAGAAAGAAAGGAAAGAAAAAGAGAGGGATGAAAAAAAGCACCAACCATGAAGGAAATGACTTCCTTGTGCTCTATTGTTTTGTCTATCCTCATGCCAGAACCACTAGATATAAAGCCATCCTACATTTTAAAAAATTGCATCCATTGAAGTACAGAAAAAAATTATCAAAATTACTAAGAGCAGATTTTATATGTTTTCACTATAAGAAGGTGATGGATTTGCTAATTAGTTTGCTTTAATCATTCCACAATGCAAACACATACCAAAGCATCACATTGTACCCCATTAATATATATAATTATTGCCTGTCATTTAAAATAAAATAAAATTTGAAATAACCCTTCAAAAAATTTTTTAAACCACAAAGTGGGATAAAGTATTTTCCAAGTAAAAAACTGTAAAAGATTAATGTTCAGTTTTCATAAAGAACTTCTTCAATCCAATAAGATAAAAGCAAACAAGCAGCAGAAAAGTGGACAAAGTATGTGAACAGCAAATATGCAAGGAAGAGAATGGGAATTTCCCATAAAACATGAAAAGATGCTCAACTTCACTCATATTTTGGCAAATAAAAAAGTATAACAATAAGATACCACCTCACATTCTTCAAATGGGCAAAAATGTAAAAGTCTGGCAGTAGTGAGGATTAGTGAGATTGTGAGGAAAGTAGCTGTATGTGACCGATGGGAGAATAAATTAACACGATGACTTTGAGAGCAATCTGGAAACAGAACTTGACAATGTACACACTCTGGGACACAGCAATTCCACTCTTCAGCAGTTATACACAAAGAGACACGAATAAGGATGATAATTGCAGGATTATTTGCAAATGCAGCAAAATCAGAAAACAATCTGTATTTCTGCCAATAGTGGAGTAAATAAATATGATGCTTTCATACAATGGACTACAAACAAATAAATCAGGTTACATGTATCAAAATGAACAAATCAGCCAGGCTTGGTGGCTCAGCCTGTAATCCTGTGCCTTGGGAGGCTGAGGTGAGTGAATTGCCTGAGCCCACGG